>NC_064810.1:115028117-115058424 GCF_023721935.1 Panthera uncia | reverse complement strand
TTTTTTTTTTTTTTTTTTTTGCCCTTGGTCATTTAAGGGTGTGTCAATTTCCTCAGATTTCCCAAATTTCCTTCTATTTTTATTGATTACTAACTTTAGTCCATTGTGAAATCTATATGATTTCAGTTGTTTTAAATTTATTGGGATTGTTATTTATTGAGAGACTAAGTGTCTCTCTGAAAATTGCTATTTATTAAATTACTGCTTATAATGTGCATATATGCATGTATCTGTGTTTTCTTATACATGTGCTCAAAAATTACTACATGTTGGTACAAAAGACAGCAAGGAGTGTTAGAAGGCAGGATTCACCTCATGTCTAAGTAAGTATGCTAAAGGGAACAAGACGAAGATAGTTAAGCTTGGACTGTGATGTTGAAGCCCCACTGATGGCGTCCTATTTCCCAAAGTAACCCAGGCGTTGGGCACTGTGGGTCTACAGACTGGGGAATCGGTTTTTGTTATCAAAAAGCAATGCCACACAGCTGTGTAGGGCAGGGACTGATATTTCCTGAAAAATGGAAACAGTCCCTTAGTAGCTGTTCTTTGAAAAGGTCACTCTTACGGAATTAAAAGATTTGAAAGAGCAGGTTAAGGTGGAGAGTACTCTCTCTCAGAGAGCCCAGAGAACCAGGTACTGAACACCATGCACCCTAGGAAGGAACTCCTGTTAGAGGAAACTATGTTTACTATTTTTATAAGAGGAAGAATAGTTAATACTTACTGAGCTTTATTATGTTCCAGGCACTGTTCTAACTACTTGACATCACCCTTCTATGGTAGGGACTATTATGATCCTGAATTTACAGAGCAAGAAATTGAGGCATAAGGAGGTTAAGTAACTTCCTAAACAATCAATGGTGTCAATATGTGACAGAGTCAGAATTAAAACTCAAGCATTCTGACTGCAGATGCCCCTTAATTAAAATACTCCCTTTAGATCAAAGGCTAGGTAGAGGCTAGGAACACCCAAAACAGGACTCTATGGATGGCCTTGGCACTATAGACTGGAAGAGCAACTCTAGCTGGCGGCTGTTTTTTTTTAGGCCTTAAGTTTTGTACACACACACACACACACACACACCCCTCCTGTGGGATGTCATGGTACAGGAAAAAACAGCTTAGCTAGCAGAAAGCTGGCTTCAGAAAGAGTAAGAGGTGACCAGCATAGAGGCAAAGCAGTGGTCTGGGGTCCGCCAATGCTGACGAGACCAAACACCACCAGGAAGGGACACTCCCCCAAACTTCCAGAAGTTGTTTGGGATGAGAAATAAAGAAAGATGACACTTTTTGAGCAAGGCAAACTGGACAGAGGGTCAGATTCTGGTGAGCTGGGCATTAAAGGGGAGAGTGGCTTTTGAAGCTCATGAAGTCTGGGACATTTTGGTTACTCACAAAAACCCCACTCATGAGCATCATGAATTGTAGAACTATTTCTTCAATACTCACTGAGAACAAGGCTATGAAATGAATCAAGCATTCCTTTATTTGGGAAACATCCCACAAGCCCATTTCAAGGACGTGCTGCTGTGCCTGCTGCTAGAGACAGAAAGAGGTAGAAAGACACATCTGTCTTCAAGGACGTTCAGTTCTGCGTTAAATACACAGATTAAAAAATAAAAAGTGAATGGTTATCATGAAGCAAGTAACTTGTGCGATCAGACGTGGATTCACGGTGTGCGAAGAGATTAGAGAGGAGCAGTACAGGGTACCTAGGCAGAGGAGGTACCCTGTGGGTCTAGTGCTGACAGGTTAGACCCAGCCGGCACCTCCACAACGGGCAAAGGTTTTATGCGGGGGAGTAGGTGCGAAATGAACAGCTGCACAGGGGAAACCCATAATTGCAGGGGGGCAAGGTTATGTATGGAGACTGAGCAGACAAGGCTAGAAAGGAAGGAGGGAGTGATGATTATGAAGGATCTATACACTGTTCAAAGAACCTAAACCGTATGCCAATAAAAGAGAAAGTGAAGTGATCAGACTTACACTTGGACCCTTTGTAGATGAGGTTAGGTTAGGCAGGAGGTGCCTGCTGTGGGAGGGTTGACAGAAGGCAATGTAGGAAGTCTAATAAGTAACACTGAAGGGACAGTCCCATCTCAGTAACAGACTGGATATGAGGAAAGATTCTCACATTCTGACATGGGTCCCTGTGGCCTCCAGAAGAGAGAAAGATAGAGGGAATGTGTTCCGGAGCAAGATGCCCAAGCTTTATTGCAGACCACTTAGCTTGAGATCTGGGGTCCTTCCAGGGGAAGTGGTCTACAGGCAGGTGGAAATGCAAGTTCAGACCACAGGAGACCGATATGGGTGGGGGCTAAGGGAGGCTTAAAGTCAAAGGAATTAAGGGCGTTAAAGACAAATACTTTATAGTTCAAGTTCCTTCATGTTAATTACAGGGATCTAATTTGCATCTGTCATCATAGATAAGTACATAATTCAGCCACTAGGTGGCGATCACAATGAATTTTTGTTACTATATTTCATAACTGAAAATTCAGTTGTATGCTCTACTAGATAATGTTTTTCAATTTATCTAGTCATTTGATTTAAATGACATATCCTACTCTCTTGCTAATTTTTTTTTGATACAGAGGAAAAGACACTTTCCCAGATGAGCAGAACATGGTTACAATCAATGTTACTTAAAAATGGTAGAGGGATACCTGGGTGGCTCAGTCGGTTAAGCGTCCGACTTTTGGTTTCAGCTCAAGTCATGGTATCACAGTTTGTGGATTCCAGCCCCACATCAGGCTCTGAGCTGACAATGCAGAGCCTGCTTGGGATTTTCTCTCTCCCTCTCTCTGACTGCCTCTCCCCTGCTCAAGCTCTCTCAAAGACAGATTATGTAGATCATGTTGACAGTCACTGAAGTAAATTTAGAGAAATGGTCAGATATAGCATGATTATAATTTAGGACTGTCAACATTGTGGACTTAGTAGGAGTTGAGCTAGTAATGAGGGGTTATATTGGACCAGATCTATACAACATGCATATTTATGAGGGAAAGGGGAAAAGGAAACCCTGCTGTTTTCAGAAAACACCTCAAGGGCACAGGTTAACTGAGCTCCATGGATCTTGTCTAGAGCCAAAACAACATTTTTACCATGATCCTGTGGGTACTGAAGTTTCTTCTCCTCTCTCACAGACTAACTCAATGGTTTCCACCTCTAAATATACACTTAAATATATATTTAAATATTGCAGGGTGCCTGGGTGGCTCTGTCGGTTAAGGGTCCTACTTCATCTCAGGTCATGATCTCACAGTCTGTGAGTTCGAACCCCACATCGGGCTCCCTGCTGACAGCTCAGAGCCTAGAGCCTGCTTCAGATTCTGTGTCTCCCTCTCTCTCTGCCTCTCCCCTTCTCTCTCTTTCTCAAAAATAAAGATTTAAAAAAATTTAAAAAAAGAAATATTGCTACACTTCATCATTTTCTAAGTCATTAAAATGTATTTATGTAGAATCCTATTTCCTTCCTTACTTCAAAAGTAAGTGTATGTCTAATTTTAAAAATTTTACACATTGCCCAATTACTTTCTTTCTTTTTTAAAGTTTATTTATTTTTGAGACAGACAGATAGAGTGCAAGCAGGGGAGGGGCAGAGAGAAAGAATCCCAAGCAGGCCCCATGCTGTTAGCACAGAGCCTGGTGCACGGCTTGAACTCACAAACCATGAAACCAAGACCTGAGCTGAAACCAGTTAGTTTGATGCTTAACCAAATGAGCTACCCAGGGGCCCCACTTTCTAAAAAGACTGTAATAACTCAAACTTCTACTAACATCATGAGCATCCATTTCATTGAGTCACCAACAAGTAAATTCAGACTTCTAAAGATATTAGTATAACTCCTTAGTCAGCACCCAAGGCCATTCACCTCCATTTCTCTTGCATTTGTCCCATGCATGTCTCATACCGGACCTTCATAACCTCATGCTTTTGTACAGATAGTACTTTTTTTTTTTTTTTTTTAATTTACATCCAAGTCACTTAGCTTAGTTAGCATATAATACAATAATGTTTTCAGGAGTAGATTCTAGTGATTCATCCCCTATGTATAACACCCAGTGCTCATCCCAACAAGTGTCTTCCTTAATGCCCCTTGCCCATTTAGCCCACCCCCCCATAGCCCCTCCAGCAACCCTGTTTGTTCTCTGTATTTAAGAGTCTCTTATGTTTTTGTCCCCCGCCCTGTTTTTATATTATTTTTGCTTCCCTTCCCTTATGTTCATCTGTTTTGTATCTTAAAGTCCTTGTATGAGTGAAGTCATATATTTGTTTTCCTCTGACTTATTTCACTTAGCATAATACCCTCCAGTTCCATCCACGTAGTTGCCAATGGCAAGATTTAATTCTTTTTGATTGCCGAGTAATACTCCATTGTATATATACATCACATCTTCTTTATCCATTCATCCATCAATGGACATTTGGGCTCTTTCCATACTTGGGCTATTGTTGATAGTGCTGCTATAAACATGGGGGTGCATGTGTCCCTTCGAAACAGCACAGCTGTATCCCTGGGATATATACCTAGTAGTGCAATTGCTGGGTCGTTCTATTTTTACCTTTTTGAGGAACCTCCATACTGTTTTCCAGAGTGGCTGCACCAGTCTGCATTCCCACCAGCAGTGCAAAAGAGATCCCCTTTCTCCACATCCTCGCCAACATCTATAATTGCCTGAGTTGTTCATGTTAGCCATTCTGATAGGTGTGAGGTGGTATCACCTTGTGGTTTTGATTTGTATTTCCCTGATGATGAGTGATGTGGAGCATTTTTTCATGTGCCTGTTAGCCATGTACAGATAATTCTTCCTGCCAGGCATGGTTCCTTCCTCCTTTTCTTTGAGTGAGAAACTCCTCAGCAAGCCAGAAAAATTTGACTTCCTCAGTTAGGTCTTCCCTCAAATCCTTGTTAGAGCCAGTTACTGTCATCTTGGCCCTACAACATCTTCTTCATGTTTTCATAACGGAGCAAAGAGAATGCCATCGGGATTTGTACAACCTCCTTCCTCAGTAGCCTACAAATATATTCTAATTGACATCTGGTAAACTACTTGGCACCCTGGAAGCTTTCCATACTTATTTACTCAATCACTCAATTAATTACTCTTAAAAGCAATCTTAACTATTATCGTTTTCTGGAGAGGTGAAAAGAACCTTTCTGAATATTTAACCCACCTGGTACAAAATGGGAATTATAGTCAGGAGGTGCATCAGGCCTTTGATCAGGAGACTTTATCTGATTGTCCTTCTCATCTGCAGGTTGTTCAGGGGCTGTGGGGATCACACCTTGGGAAAGGGAGAGGGGACATGATTTACAATGGAAGTGATAATGTAGTAACAGAATATATTCATTTTTTCTTATCCATGAATCTAACTATGAAACACACTACTATATTTTAAAGACACGACTCTTTATGTATATTAGCTTTTAACCTCTTAATATGTATTGATGAATTTTCAGGCTGACCATAGATTTAAAAAAAAAAAAAAACTAAGCGATTATTCACATTGCGCTATGATCAAAGCGACACACTTTTACGTTAGTGGTCTGGCTGACTTCATGCTGATTCCTACCTACTTGAACTCCTTGCACATTTGCAAAAACTGTTTTCCCCACTGTATGTTATGGATACCACAGTCATATATAGAGTGAATCTTATTTTTTCCCTAACCTCTTTTGGAAAATGACTGTGTTTAAATAAATTCAAAACATAACATGATAAATACGTAATGGCTTACAATGCAGTGGTACCACACACAACACATTTAGAGGTGGTTTAATCTACCTCTCCAGTAAAAGCAACCTTGCTTGCTGTAAATACTGCAAGGGAGGAACTGAACTCACTTTCCATGACGTTATCTTGTCCTCTTGTTGCAATCAGAGAAATGTCTCCTTGTATTCCCTACAAGGAAAAATTCTGAATCTCTTCACTAACTCACTTTTATTGCAAGAAAAGCCCAAGTCCCATAAATGTGGTGTTTCTTGCCTTCTGTCATCTCCTGCATTGCTGGGAAATGCAGGCCTGCTTTTGAGCCCTCCTCTATGCAGGCAGACTGTCATCACAGGTTAATTAAGATTATACTCCTCTTTGCAGACTTACTTTCTTACTTTTGTTTCCTTTACTTTATTTTCCCCACATATTTGAGAGATCTTTCAGTACATACGTGCCCACACAACTCCCTTTTAATCCTTTTCTGCCAAAGGTAGATAGAAATGTTCACATGTATAAATGAACATATACATGTTTTCTCCAAATGCTAAAAATAAGTAAATAAATAAACCTCAAAAGGAAATAAACTCCAATTTTTTAGGAAAAAAATCACACAATTCACATTTGAAAATAAAGCGTATTAAAATTTATTCATAAAAATTTACCTGACATTTTGAAGAATTCCAATTAGTCCTGAAAAATAAAACATTTTTTTAAGTTTATTTATTTTGAGAGAGAGAGAGAGAGAGAGAGAGAGAGACAGAGAGAGAATGAGCAGGGGAGAGGCAGAGAGAAGGGGACAGAGGATCTGAAGCAGGCTCTGAAGCAGGCTCGGTGCTGACAGCAGAGAGCCCGAAGTGGGGCTCGAACTCACGAACTATGAGATCAAGACCTGAGCCAAAGTTGTACGTTTAACCGACTGAGCCAACCCAGGCACCCCCAAAATAAAACATTTTAATACTTTAAGATATATGTATGGTTACTATTATGACATAGTGATACATGTAAAGATCTGTAATTTTTTTAGCTGTCAGTTACCTTTCATTCATTCCTTCATCAATTCAACAAATACTTACTGAGCACCTATTACGTATCAGGCACTATTATGGATGTTGAAAATATAGCAGTATGAAACTAATATAACACTGTATGTGAACTATACTGGAATTAAAATAGAGGAAAATAAAGAAAGTATAGCGGCAAACCAGATGGGCACTCCTGAAGCTTATATTCTAGTGGAGTGAGACCTAAAAACATGTCAAATACATAAGTTTAAATTTAGATACAGATAGTAAATTTAAATTTAGTTTTAGATAGTCACATAATTTCCATTTGAGATAAATCATAATAATGTGTTCACAAAAGACCTATATACCTGGCTGACATTTTTGAAGAGTTCTAATGAGTACTAAAAATAAAATGTTTTAAAGCTCTAATATATTTACACCAACTTATATATACATTATTACTTAGTAATACAAGTAACAGGTTTTGTGGGGTTTTTTTAAGTTTATTTATTTCATTTGAGAGAGCACACACATGTGAGCAAGCGAGGGAGGGGCAGAGAGAGTCCCAAGCAGACTTCATGCTCAATGTGGAGCTTGATGCAAGTCTCAGTCTCACAACCGTGAGATCATCAGATACTTAACCAACTGAGCCACCCGGATGCTTGATTTTGTGATTTTTGTCTACAAAAATTACATTTTGTAATTTGAATTACATTTGTAATTCATTTGTATTTTTCAATTACAAATTCAATTACATTTGTAATTACATTTGTAAAGTGAATTACATTTCACTAAGTTTTGTATTAATTCAACAAATATTTACTGGGCACCTATTGTGTAGGCACTACTATAGATGTTGAAAATACAGTAATAAACCAGACAAACAGTTGCCCATCATGCCGGAGATCCTAATTTAGTGCCATGAGATTAAAAACACATTAACAAATATTTCAGATTAAATTGAGGTAGTACAGTTATAAAGAAACAAAGTAAACAGTTCAGGAAAAACATGGATGGCAGTCCTAGGAGGGAACTTTGAGCTATTTGAACCACAAAAGGCGGCATTACACTAAAAATGTAGGAAGAGAGTTGTAGGACAACAGGAAATATGTGCAAAGGCCCTGAGGTGGCACTGGGTTCGGAATACTCAAGGGTGACAAAGAGGTCAGGTATGACTGGGACACAAGGAATGAGGAGAACGGAGGGAAGAGATGGAGACAAGCCTGATCACACCTGAAGGCTGAGGCAAAACATTTGCGATTTGCTGTAACTGCAGCTGGGAAACCTTTGGAGGACTTTCATCAGTGGAGTGATGAGATCTGATTATACTCTATCTTGAGGGGGCAACAGTGGAAGTACGCAGTGAAGACGGGATGGCAGCAGCAATCCAGGTGAGCCCGATGCTGGCTTAGACAGGCAGGTAACACTGGAGAGGGTGAAATGTGGTCAGAAGCAGAACCTGCAGGAGTTTCTGATGCACTAAGAGGAGTCAAGATTGGGTGTCAGTGTTCAGGCCAGGGTACCTGAGTTGATGACAATGCCATTAACTGAACTAGAGAGGAAGATGGTAGGGGAAATGGCGGGGCTGGGGAGGGTAGGAATCAAAAGTTCAGGGGCGCCTGGGTGGCTCAGTCAGTTGAGCGTCCGACTTCAGCTCAGGTCATGACCTCATGTTCGTGAGTTCCAGCCCCGTGTTGGGCTCTGTGCTGACAGCTCCGAGCCTAGAGCCTGCTTCAGATTCTGTGTCTCCCTCTCTCTACGCCTCCTCCGCTCATGCTCTGTCTCAAAAATAAATAAACATTAAAAAAAAATTTTTTTAAAGTTCAAACTAGGCATGTTTTAAGAGACCAAAATAAGTTTATTTCATTTAAATAAACAGTAGATATATGTAAACATTATGAGAATAACTCAAGAGAAATAAACCAGAAGTTGAGATGGGATTTGAAACAAGGGGTGGGGAGAGATTTCAGGAATTCATTCAAGATAATAAAAAAAAAAGTTATTATCAGGGAAAGGAATTTTAAGATTTTTGAGTTCTGGATGGTAACAATTAACAAGGAGAACATCAACAAAGGCTATTATTTACTGAATACTTATCTAATGTCAGACAACAGGTTGAACACTTTCCATATATTATTTTAATCATATTATCTCGCTCATACATAAATGGTCAACCCTGCTAAAATCAAGTACTTCTTAATTCAAAGTTTCTTTTGGATTTTCATTCCAACGTTTCGACCTATTCATTAGATCACAAAATGTGGTCATTTGTGTAGTTCGAACTGAGTAGCAAGTTATCAATGCAGAGTAGGTATGTCGAAGAAACATCAGATCACCATATAAGACAGTAGTCAATATGGATACTGAGTCGACTCACTGAATACCACCATGGCATAAGCCAGTGTGTAGATTTCCAGCTCACGTGACTGTCTTGCCAAGCATGGGTCAAATACCATCAACCTTGTACAATTTCCACTCACATCTGGAACTTCAGCTAGTTGTACAAAGTCCTATGTGTCTTAAAGGCTAAAAAATTATTCTGGGGCACATCAAAAAGCCAGACCCAATTGCAGACCCAATTGCAGACCAACCAAGGAGGACACGGAATGGATCCTATACCTTCAGTGATGGTAACTTCTGGTATTTAGAAAATGACCACACCTTTCTAGAATCTTAAATTCTGGACACTCCTAGGAATATACCCTCAAGTGACTCTTACACATTTACAGAGAAGGTATATACAAAAATGTTGACAACACTGTTCATATTAAAATAAATTCAAAACATCCCTAATGTCCATCAATGGTACATTGAATAAATAAATTCTGCTACATTCATATGATACAAGAGCCTACTGTAGTGAAAACAAACTATAGCCATACACATCAAGAGAGATGAATCTCAACACTACTACGACACTAACCAAAAAAAAAAAAAAAAAAAAAAAGCCATTGGAGAACACATATATATCATTTAAGAATGTTCAACAGTGGAAAAATGATATTTTTTCTCTGATACATATATGGGGGAAACTTTAAGGAAATGTTAAGGAATACACAAAATTCAGGAAAATGGTTTCATACGGAGATCCGGTGTGGGGCAAGTGCTCAGTAGTGGCCTACAGGGGCTTGATATTCCTCCTAATCTAATTCTAACAGGGTGGTGGAAACAGGAGTGATGGGTTCTTACTAGTCTTTAGAAGGTACATATTTGTTTAAATAGGCATGTGTCTGACATGATTTCACAATAAAAAAGAACTATTTGACAGTTATATGTGGGAATAACCTTCTAACTAAACATATGCTTTTCCTTTCTACCTTAATCCTGGGAACTGTACACCATGAAGAAACAGTGATGGAGACAAATTAGAACAGATTAAGTGCCTTAATGAAAAGGAGTAAATTATCCATCCATCCAAACTATCTATAGTGGCAAACGGTAGAATGCAAAAGCAGAAAATTTTAACAACTGCTGAATTTAAGATAGAGATTTGAATATTTTTTATGTTCAAGATAAAAACTTGAAAGAAGAAACACAGAATTCTGGACCCCAAACATGAAGCAGTACCTCTGGGGTCCAGGTCGGGAAATCTGTACTTTTAATACAGCCCCAAGGGATCCTTGTGTTCAGGCTTGTTTGAGGCTGATCTTGTGCAAAGAAAAATAATAGCTCTCAACCATGCCAGGCAGAACTTAGAATTCAAATCTGATTTAAGTGATTGAGTAGCAACTTGAAAAAAAAATACCAATCTTTAAATTTTAAAAAATTTATTAAAATCTTTTACAAAGCAGCAAACATCAAAATCAAATGTATGTACATACTACCTCATAAGCTGCAGGTGTTCACAGGTTTATGTACATACTACCTCATAAGCTGCAGGTTTACCTCTCCTCTCCTTTGAGATGCTCATTTCTTTTCCTTTTTCACCCCAAATTCTCTTCCCGCTGTTATAAAATTTTACTATATGGCTTTATCCAGAATGTTACATAAGGCAGGATAATTTCCAGTTGGTACGAGCATGAATGTTGTAACTTAATCCTCCCTTAACATTCAATGGATTGTTTTCAGATTTCCCAATCACCGAGCAAGGACAAAAAGTGCCATAGGTTGACAGGAGGCTGAGTTTTGGCTTTACATCAGATGGAATTCAGATTAAAAAACTGAACTGTGTCTCCATAACAAGTCAGCATGACGTGGCCCCAAGAGTTATGAATTCC
Source organism: Panthera uncia (assembly GCF_023721935.1). NCBI lineage: Eukaryota > Metazoa > Chordata > Mammalia > Carnivora > Felidae > Panthera > Panthera uncia. Next base: position 115,047,482 of record NC_064810.1, on the reverse strand, counting down.
AAAGGTCTTTTGCATTTTCAGGGCTTAGGCTGCATACGGGGGAATCTAAGCCAACTGGCACGTAATAAAGAGGGAAAGGAGACGTGGGCTGGATAGGACGAGGTGGTTTGCTGTTTTGCAAGGCAGCAAACCTGATAGCGTAAATGGAATCCTACAGCAAGAGAGCATTTACATGGGTTCCTCTTGCTGTGTAGAACACTGCAGCTGTGCTGTATCTTGCTCGTCAGTTCCACCTTTGTGAACAGTGACATACTAGGAAAGCTCAATGAAACCACAAGCTCCGGAGCCATAACATGGTTATTTGAAACTTCAATCATAAAACTGAGAATAATGAGAATAATGGTCAGCTTTTTACAGTTGAATGTTTACTGGAATCTGTCCTGGCATCTCGGCAAGGGAGCCTCTGGACATGTGATAATCTTGCAATTTTCTAGGCAGAAGTCTTGGAAATTTGCTAATGCAGACTAAGACCTCGGGCTCTGCCCGTTTCCAGTGCCTTCAACCGTGAGAGGAGAGAAACGCAAAGCAGGAGGTCACTGTCTGTACAATTCCTGTTTCTTCCTGGAAGGGCAGGAAAAACAGCTGGTTCCTGCAAAGTCGTAGTCCATCTACCACAATTGTCCATTTGGGTTTAACATGGAACTTCTAGATGACATCCTCTGTATTCAAGGTAGGAATACTTGAAGGAGAGACTGGTGCACACCAGCACACTTCACATAGTATGAACAGTGGTTCAGATAGAGACAGATCCCAGGTATCCCTAACGGCTACGTGACTTTGAATGACTACTCTGCTGTTGGGTTATCTGTTGTGTCATGGGCAGCATGGCAGTTGGATCCACCTCCAAGAATGAAATGGTACACTCAGCACTTAAAACAGTGCCTGGTACATAGCAAATCCTCAACAAACATGCATTATTACTATAATTTCACTAGGTAAAATAAACCAGCTGGTGAAGAGACCAAGAATAAGTTTCAGCATTCAAATGTAGTATAAAAAAAGAGCTGTCTGCCATTCAGCCACTTAATATGCATTACTAAGCATCCCTGGTGAAGACTTTATACTGGGTTTCAAACTGACACCAATAACTCCCCATCTTCTGCCACCAGTGAGTATGGTTCTAGCAGACATGATTTTACGAGCACTGTAATGAGTTTCAAATTGGAAAGGACTAGGAGAAAATGGAGGCATTGCTAGAGGGCTTTTTCTATTTGTAGCTAAATGAAAGACAAATGAGTTAGAGTACATCTTACATGTTCCACAGGATTTGCTTTTACCTTTTAGTAAGGTAGTGACATTAATTATATTATTCAGATAAATGGATTTGTCCAGTAATTGACTTTAAAAATAGAAGACAAAGTTATGTTAAAGACATCTTCTAAAAATTACAATATTCATTACAGTTCCAAGATATAAGTATTGAAGTTATTTTTTTTAATTATCCTGCATTATGAAAAACTGAGTATTTTATGTCTATATTAGTGTAATACTTCATGGCATATATTTGAGATAATATATGTGTACATGGTTAGAAGTAATATTACATTTGATTTATTTGAAAGTCTTGATAAAACTTAAGAAATGTAAATGTTGGTTTTTGGGGTTTTTTTCAAACATTCATACTTTGTAAACCTCTTATTTCACAATAATCCATGTTGGGTAGATATAAAATAACATGCTAATAATCCTAGGAATGTATATATGGTTTGCTTTAAAAAGAAATATCTATTAGGCTTTGATTAATCTCTCATGTATTAACCATTTTTTTTCCATTTCCACAGGAAGTGATGACTACTCACTTTCGGTTGTTACATATAACTTAGTGATATATATGAAAGATTTTCTCTGGCTTTTGACCCAGGATCTGGGAGAAACTTCCAAACCCTTGGGATCTCCTGCGTGATAGGAGTGTCTTTTTTTTTTTTTTTTTTAATGTTTATTTACTTTTGCAATAGAGAGACAGAGTGCCAGCAGGGGAGGGGCAGAGAAAGGGAGACACAGAATCCGAAGCAGGATCCGGGGTCTTAACTGTCAGCACAGAGCCCGATGCGGGGCTCAAACTCACGGAACTGCGATCATGACCTGAGCCAAAGTCTGACGCCTAACAGGCTGAGCCATCCAGGCACCCTAGGAAATATCTTTATTAATCATGGTAGGCCCTTGGATCACACTTAGGATTATGCTAAGGAGATGTCACTGAATGGGGACTGATCATACCAGAAAGATCACCATGTGATTAAGAGGGTGGTATTTTATTGATCTCATGACCTCTGGGGAGATGGACGGGGCTCTAGATTTAGTTCAATCACTTGCCAATGATTCAAGTAACCATGGCTATGTAATGAAACCCCAATAAAAACTCTAGCCATCGAGGCTTGAGCAAGCTTCTGGTTGGTAAACACAACTGTATGTTGGGAGGGGACGCATTCTGACTCCACAAGAAAGAGGCATGAAAATTTCAATTTGAAACCCTAAAAGACCTCACCCTATGTGTCTCTTCATTTGACTGGTCTTGATTTTTACGCTTCATAATAAAACCCACATTGTAAATGTAACACTTAGAATTCTGTGAGTCATTATAGTGAATGATCAAACCTGAGGTGCTGAGAACCCCTAAATTTGTAGCCAGTTGTTCAGAAGTGTGGGTGACCTGGGGATCTCTGAACTAACGGGTATCTTATGGGGTGGCAGTTTTATTGGGTATTGTACCTTTATATTCATGCAGTCTGTGTTAACTCTGGGTGGTTAGTTTCAGAACGGACCTATACTTAAAAGAGTTTTTGAAAAGTTGCTAAACTATTACAAATAGAAGCACATATATATATATGTATATATATACATATATACATATATATATATTTCTGATTACAAAAATAAAACATCATCATTTGTAAAACATCAGTAAGTATAAAGAAATGAACAGAACTCTTAAGGCAACCTTCCAAAAATAACTATTCTTAAAATGTGGGGAACGTCTTGTGTGTGTATGCATGCATGTATGTCTTTGTTTCTGTGTGTATGCATGGGAGGGGTTTTATAATAAATATTATTAGAAATACTGTGAACAAATATGTGTTTAAGTAGAAGGTACCAATAAACTACCTTAACTTATTCAAACTATTCAATTTTTATTGTTCACACTTTTCTGGTATTATGACTAATGTTACATGATTTCCATTTGCATAAATATTGGCACAAACTTCTGACTATTCCCTTATAATTCCCTTGTAATTAAATAATTTAAGAAGGATGTGTATTCTACAGGTCAATGTTTTTACAACTTAGGAAACATTTTGCCAAGTTATCTTCTTTTTAGCAAGGCTCCTTCAGTTTAAACCCAAATCATGTGAGTGACCATCTCAGTGTTAATAAATATCATTTTCCTTTAAATTTTACCAATTTGGTAAGTGAAAAATTTATTTTGTATTACCATGCCATTAAACATAATTCTTAATTCAATAAATTTTAAAAATAATTTGTTTCCTGAATTTCTTGAGAGACAGAGAGAGAGAGAGAGAGAGAGAGAGAGAGAGAGAGGGAGGGAGGGAGGGAGAAAGAGAATCTTAAGCCAGCTCTGCCCTCAGGTGGAGCCTGACACGTGGCTCGATCTCACAACCTTGAGATCATGACCTGAGACAAACTCAAGAGTCAATACTTAACCCACTGAGCCACACAGGCACCCTTTGAAAGAGAAATTTTAACTGGTATGGTGTCTTATAGATTTTAAATAATCACTAATGCAAAAATATTACAAAATAGCAGGTACTCAAGTACTGTATGGAAGGAACTTTTATTTACACATTCAAAAGGACTGTTCATTCTTCCTTTTTAAGTGACCCTTTAAATACCTATTGCTAATTAAACATATAAAGTTTGTATTCACTTCTTTGAAGAAGCAAGACAAAGACAAACGGACATTTAATGCACGCCTACAGAAAGAGCTCCCAAAATTGGAGGTTTAAAAGCAACAGATGCATTGTTTCTATTTAGCTTGCCAATGGATTCTGGATTGAATATTAATATAACTAATGCAATTACCTTTCTGAAAGAGAGAAAATCCAAATTAACACCTGTTAAAGGTACCCTCTGTGAAATCACCGCTAAAGAAGAAATTACTTCCAATCAGATTTGACAGGAATACCCAAAAATATGGCCTCTGAGCCTCCTTAAATCTTATACATTTAGGGTTTAACTAGGTTTTCTGCAGTAAATGCACTAGACTTGTTATCTGTTCTTTTGCCCAGTGCCTCTTTTTTTTTTTTTACATTTTTTTATCTTACATTAAGAGATGAAAAAGGTTGGGCTGCCCAAGAACTGATCATGTTTTTTTTGCTTCTCTTCCCTTATTTTCATCTGTTTTGTCTCTTAAAGTCCTCATATGAGTGAAGTCATGTGATTTTTGTCTTCCTCTAATTTCGCTTAGCATAATACCCTCCAGTTCCATCTACGTTGTTGCAAATGGCAAGATTTCATTCTTTTTGATTGCCGAGTAATGCTCTGTTGTGTATATATATGTATATATATATATATATACATATATATACACACCACCTCTTCTCTATCCATTCATCCATCGATGGACATTTGGGCTCTTACCATACTTTGGCTATTGTTGACAGCGCTGTTATAAACATTGGGGGGCATATGTCCCTTTGAAACAGCATATCTGCGTCCCTTGGAGAAATACCTAGTAGTGCAATTGCTGGGTTGTAGGGTAGTTCTAGTTTTAACTTTTTGAGGAACCTCCATACTATTTTCCAGAGTGGCTGCACCAGCATGCATTCCCACCAACAATGCAAAAGAGACCCTCTTTCTCCACATCCTCACCAATGTCTGTTGTTGCCTGAGTTGTTAATGTTAGCCATTCTGACAGGTGTTAAGGTGGTATCTCATTGTGGTTTTGATTTGTATTTCCCTGATGATGAGTTAAGTTGAGCATTTTTTCATGTGTCAGTGGGCCATCTGGATGTCTTCTTTGGAGAAGTGTCTATTCCTGTCTTTTCCCCATTTCTTCACTGGATTATTTGGTTTTTAGGTGTTGAGTTTGACCGGTTCTTTGTAGGTTTTGGATACTAACCCTTTATCTGATAAATCGTTTGCAAATATCTTCTCCCATTCTGTCGGCTGCCTTTTAGTTTTGCTGATTGTTTCCTTCGCTGTGCAGAAGCTTTTTATTTTGATGAGGTCCCAGTAGTTCATTTTTGCTTTTGTTTCCCTTGCCTCCACAGACGTGTTGAGTAAGAAGTTGCTGCGGGCAAGATCAAAGACGTTTTTGCCTGCTTTCTCCTCGAGGATTATGATGGCTCCCTGTCTTACACTGAGGTCTTTCAGAACTGATCATCATTTTTACAGCCAATGTTTCAAATCAGAATCTGATCTATTAATAATGATCCTTTTTTATCTTTAAATTGTATTCAGTAGGCAGTACACAGATAGTAATTTCATAAAAAGCTTTGGATACTATGACAGAGGTGGAAACAGAGGCCCAGAGAAGTTATTTAAAGACTTTTCCCCAAGGATGTACAGCCACTGAAGTACTGCCAGCATGTGACCAACAATCCAGTCCCCTCACTGCCAGACTACAATGTGTTGCTATCCACCTGTGCCTTCCTCTTATCTACCACAGCCACACCAGAACTCTTCCGTATTTACCTCTGAGGTAGGGTGGAGTGGAAAAATAATAAAAAAAAATACAATTTAACAAGCCACTTTTCCTTGTTCTGGTGATAACCTTGGTAGAATCAAAAGGCAGACACAACTAGTTCAAGTATGCTTCTTTTTGAATATGAAATTCATTTCATAACCAAGTAGGTCTGGTCTTTGAATCATTCCTACGGTAATGGGGATACATTTATATTAATCCATCTATTTTGGCTCAGGACAAGTTTTGTGGATTACAAATACACTAATTCATATGTGATATTACCATGGATAATGTTAGCTGTAAATGTTAAACTCAGTTTACTTATTTTACTGAATGCAATGAGTATGTGAAGAATTCATTCCTTTAAATACTACTTTTTAAATACTTTTTTTTTAATTGTAGAGAGAGAGCACAAGCTGGGGAGAGGGGCACAGGGGGAGGGAGGGAGGAAGAGAGAGAGAGAGGGAGGGAATCCATCTTAAGCAGGCTCCATGATGAGCATGGAGCCTGACATGGGGCTTGATCCCACAATCCCGGGATCATGACCTGAGCTGAAATCAAGAGTCAGATGCTCAACCAACCGAGTCACCCAATCGCCCCTGAAGAATTCATTTCACAAAAAAATTCTACAGTAAGATTTCTCATGATATAAACAGAGCTCAGGAAGAAAGTGCTTTTCAAGGGCCTCCTCAACCTTCCTCCCTGGGAAAATGGTCCAAGAGGAGATCATGTTTATAAAAGGGAGTACTAGGGTCTCACCTACTCTGCTATTGCCCAACAGATCTGCTGGACCAAAATGAAAACACTTTTCTGTCTTGGAGGTGGTATCATGTGGTGGAGAGAGTGTAGAGGAGAGAAGAGTGGCCTCCTGGTAAGGAATCTTAAAGGGAATGGGGGAAAGAAAATTAGCAGCAGCTACAAGCAGAAACAGTTTTGAAAAAGTAGGGGCTTTAAAGGGGATTAAATTTTGGTGGAAGCCCTACTAGAACGTAAGTCTCCTAAAGGAAGAGATTTTTACTTATATAACTCCTTACACATTCTGGATCATGACAGAGCACAGGATTTATGCATTTTACAGGCATCAGTTTCCCTGCATTAAAAAAAAAAAAAAAGGTGTTGTATATTCTAAATAAATTTAGAATTAAATTTCCTTTTTTTAAAAATTCTTTTTAAATATTTACTTGAGAGAGAGAGAGAGAGAGAGAAAGAGAGAGAGAAAGCAAGCACAAGCAGGGGAGGGACAGAGAGAGGGAAACACAGAATCCAAGGCAGGCTCTGAACTGTCAGCACAGAGCCCGATGTGGGGCTCAAATTTGAGCTGTGAGATCATGACCTGAGCCAAAGTCAGACGCTTAACTGACTGAGCCACCCAGGTGCCCCAAACTAAATTTCTTTATGTGAAGGCTTTTTTGAATGTTAGTTGACTCACATGGAGATATTTTCCCTAATTTGCTCATTTTTGTCACTTTTGCACTAGTCTACATTATTACATTGTTCTGCTCACAGTATAAATTATAAAATGAAATTCTCTTGACCACATATGACTTCTACAACCCTGCTATGTAGAAGCTACTGAAAATGTTAATCTATTTATACACAACATACTACTTACCTATATTTTATATATTGCACACTTACCTATATTTATATACTATTTATATGTTACATATTGAAATACACCAGAATACTAAGCCACAGTGCTGAAAAGAGTAAGCAAACCAGTCATGTTTTTAAATTCTCAAACAGAAATCATCATTACATTCCTATTTAAAACTAACTGGAATGAGGCCAAACAGAAAACATGATTCTTTTCAAGTAAAAAATTTTAACACTTTTTAGAGAAAATTTAAAGTACTCTTTAAATTAGCAGTTAGCTATAGAGAATTGTGAGGTTATGTACTGATTAAGACCCCTAATAAACTGGCATAATATGTTTAAAACACTCAGTTTCACCGGGTTTCAATTTTAGATATCAGTTACTAATTATCTAGGAGGTGCCAGGAACTTTGTATATTTTGAGTGAGGTGGGTATTATGGTTTTCATTACACAGATAAGGAAAGAGAAGCTCAGAGTTTAACCTGTTCAAGGTCAGTTTTACAAACTGGGGAAACTATGGTTTAAAACACCCTCATCAGAGGCCAGACTACTATTCTAAACACCACTGAAAATTGCCTTCTGTCTCCTTGTTGCCCCCTCTCTCCTATGCCACCTCCGTCACATTGCTTTCAAATTATCCAGCTCTCCTACTATCCCCTATAATATGAAAATTAGGCCCTTCTACTGAGATCCCTGTCGACTTCCATTTTGTAAGGTTGTTGAAATATATTTTGAAAAATATTTGAAATGTATTTTGAATATATTTAAAATATGTTTTGAAAAAAAAATGATAGGTTACATGTTCCAGTTCTGGGTAAGATCTAGTAAACCTACATCACCCTCTCTCTCCCACTGAATACAATTAACTAACCTAGACAGAATGATTTGGCAGCTATTTGAAGACTCTGGAAACCAAATGGGAGAAGAAGGCCAGAATTAGAAGTACCATAAACTGGAATCAGGCTCCTGATCTGTCTCTGGTATCCCTAACCTGATGTATTTCAAGGCAGCCCAAAGCACGGCAGGAGGCACCAGGCGCAGAGACAGCTCCAGGACAAGCCCTCTGCTCCTGGCTTGAGCAGCAGGAAGGGGAACTCCTAAAGCTCAGAAAGAGTTGGATAGTTTACCAATACTTTTTCTTTTTCTCCACTTGCTCATGCCCCAGATCCTGACAATCCTACTGTGGAGAAAGGTGTGATTGCATCCAAGGAGGCTCACAGGTGCCTGGAATACTAAGAGAGGGAAATCTTCCCCTGGATATAAGGACCTGGGGTCCCAAGAGGATGCGGTGAAACTTCTCCCTTGGTTTCTTTTCTCTCTGTACCCTTTAACTTGGCCTTGTACGCAAGTTAATTTGTGGGAAGTACACAGCAGAGAAAGGTAAATAAAATCTCATTTTTCTGGTTCAATAACTGAAAAGGAGGCTGAGAAAACTGGTAAGGAGATGGTAGAGGAGAAGCTTCAGAAAGTGTCCCAGTAAAGTTATTTATAAACTTCTGCATTCATCCCTGAGTGATGCACACATGGATCTGATTCTAACAAAAACTTTGAGAACTGAAGGGAGACCACAGCCCAGGTCTCAGGCTGGCCACTGCACTGCAGAAGAAATCTAAATGGCAGGGCCAAGACTCTGAATATCAAAACCGACACTCACATCGCAATGCACAGAAGGTTGGTAGAACCTGTGGCCTGAACCCAAACGGGTCAACAGCCTGCCAGAACAAGAAGAAAATCGATTTCCTCCACAGCATCTAAATCAGACTCAGAACTTTTTTAAACATAATATTCAAAACACAGTATCCAGGATAGAGTACATGTGTACATAGAACCAGGAAAGTCTGAACTCATGTGGGTTGAGAGCCACCACTAAAAACACTAGTCACAAGATATAGTCCAGAACGCAGTAACAGATTAAATACTACAAAAAGATGGAAATAATGCTGAAAAAGACAGGAAATGAGACATAGAGGAATGAAAAAGAAAACAAGCAGGTATAAATTATAAATATGTCAATAGTTACATTAAATATAATGTACTAAGCCTATCAATGAAGAGACATAGATTATCAAAATAAATGGATGTGTTCTTATAATGATCCAATTACACGCTTTCTGAAAGAATTCACTTCACATGTAATGATAAAGTAGACTAAAGGAAAGAAGATAGAAGAGATATACCAAGCAAACATGTACAAGAAAGATGGAACATAAATCAAAAACAAGTAGCAGCTGAGTGTCATCAACAGATGAATGGATAAAGACGTGATATACATATAAACCGTATGTGTGCACGTGCGTGTTGGAATATTATGCAGCCATAAAAAAAGATGAGATCTTGCTATTTGCAACATGGACAGACCTAGAAGACATTATGCTAAGTGAAATGAGTGAGACTGAAGGACAAATACCATATGATTTCACTCATATGTGGAATCTAAAAAAAACAAATGAACTAACAAAAGGCAGAAACAGACCCATAAGTACAGAGAACTGGTAGCTGCCAGAGGGAAGGGGGGGGGGCAGAAGATGGGCAAAATGGGTGAAGGGGAGTGGAAGATAGAGGTTTTCAGTTATGGAATACGTAAGTCACAGAAATAAAAGGCACAGCATAGGAAATATACAGTCAATGATACGGTAATAGCAGTATATGGTGATAAATGGTAAGTACGCTTGTGGTGAGCATAGCAAAACGTATAGAGATGCTGAATCACTATGTCGTACACCTGAAACTAATGTAACATTGTGTGTTTACTCAAAGTAAAAAATTTAAAGAAAATATTGGACATAAATCCTACCTTAATGGGCATGTATTGAACAATCCAATCAAAGGCAGAGATTAGCAAAATGGGTATCAAAGAAAAAAAAAAAACATGATCCAACTACACACTGCATGCAAGAGACATCATTTAGATTTAAAAACAAATAGGTTGAAAGTAAAAAAAAAAATCAAAAGTACATACCATGCAAGCAAGTGCTAACCAAAAAGGGCAGTGGCTATATACTTTAAGACAAAAACTATTTTAGGAGATAAGGAAGGATATCTTATAATAATAAAAGGGTCAATCCACCAGGAAAATAGAACAATCATACACATAACAAGAAAGTCACAAAATACATACAAGCAAAACTAGACAGAATTGAGAGAAGAAACAGGCAATTCAACAGCAACAGTTTGAGACTGCAATACTCTATTTTCAATAATAAATAGACCAACCAGGCAGAAGATCAATGAGAAAATAAAGGACTGGAACACTTTTATGAACCAACTAAACCTACTACTCATTTACACAACACTGCACCCAACTATAACAGACTAGATTTTTCTCAATGTATATATGGAACATACTCCAAGATAGATCACTCATCAGTCCATGAAACAAACCTCAATAAGCCTTAAAAGATTGAAATCATATAAAGAAAAAGTGCTCTGAAAATAACAGAATTAAATTTAGAAATCAAAAACAGAACAGAATTTTGGAAATTTATAATATGTGGAAATTAAACAATACGCTTCTACATAAGCAACAAATTAGCAAGAAATTCACAAGGAAAATTAGAAAATGCTTTGAAATGAATGAAAATAAAAAGACAAAATGCCAAAAAACATGAAATGCAGCTAGCACCATGCTTAGAAGCAAATTTATACTAATCAATGCACATGTTTTTAAAAAGATGGCTCTCAAATCAATAACCCAAGCTTCCACCTTAAGAGCAGATTAAAACCAAAGCAAGCAGAAGGAAAGAAACAGTAAAGATTAAAGTAGAAAGAAATAAAATACAAAACAGAAAAAGAATTAACAAAACCAAAAGTTTTTGCTTTGAGAAGATCAACAAAAGTGACAAGCTTTCAGCTGAACTAATGAATAAAGAGAGAAGACTCAAATTACTAAAAGCATGAACAAAAGGAGACATACTAGTATTGCCCTTACAATGAAAAACAAAAAAAATTATGAATATGAGCTACTATATATCAACAAATTAGATACACTAGATAAAATGGCCAAATTACTAGAAAGATATACTCTACCAAAACTAACTGAAGAAGAAAAAGAAAATCTGAATAGAATCATAACAAAAAATTGAATTAGTAATCAAAAACTTCCCACAGAGAGCCCAGGCACAGATGACTTCTTTGGTGAATTCTGCCAAATGCTTAATAATAAATACTAATCCTTCATAAACTCTTCTAAAAAATAAAAGTGAACATACCCCACCTAATTCTAAGAGTCACTGTGACCATGATATAAAAACAAAAGACATCACAGAAAAGAAAGCTACACTAATACCCCTTATGAATATAGACACAAAAACCCTCAACACTAAGAAACCGAATCCAGCAACACATAAAAAGGTTTATACACCATGACCAAGTAGGATATATACCAGTGATAAGATACTGGTCTAATCCAGATGGCAAAAAGACACATGAAACCATGCTCAACGTCACTCATCATCAGAGAAATACAAATCAAAGCCACACTGAGATACCACCTCACACCGGTCAGAGTGGCTAAAATGACCATATCAGGAAAATATAGATGCTGGTGAGGATGTAGAAAAGCGGGAGCCCTCTTGCCCTGTTGGTGGGAATGCAAACTGGTACAGCCGCTCAGGAAAACAGTATGCAGGTTTCTCAAAAAAAATAAAAATAGAACTACCCTATGATCCAGCAATAGCACTGCTAGGAATTTACCTAAGGAATACAGGAGCGCTGATGCATAGGGGCACATGTACCCCAGTGTTTATAGCAGCACTTTCAACAAGAGCCAAATTATGGAAAGAGCCTAAATGTCTATCAACTAACAAATGGATAAAGAAGATGTGGTTTATATATACAATAGAATACTACTTGGCAATGAGAAAGAATGAATCTGGCCATTTGCAGCAACATGGATGGAGCTGGAAGGTATTAGAAGTGAAATAAGTCAGGCAGAGAAAGACAGATACCATATGTTTTCACTCAGAGGTGGATCCTGAGAAACAGAAGACCATTAGGGAAGGGAAGGGGGGAAAAAGTTAGAGAGAGGGAGGGAGGCAAGCCACAAGAGACTCTTGGATACTGAGAACAAACTAAAAGTTGATGAGGGGTGGGGAAGAGGGGAAAGTGGATGGTGGGCATTGAGGAGGGCACTTGTTGGGATGAGCACTGGGTGTTGTATGGAAGCCGATTTGACAATAAATTATATTTAAAAAAGATACTGGTCTAACACACAAAAATCGAGGAATGATTTAATAAGAAAAGTCAAAAGCACCACAGTCAGCTCAATATATGAAGAAATATATCTGACAGAATTCAAAACCTTACCTGATTTAAAAAAAAGTCCAGTCAACAACCTAGAAATGAGATGAAACTTCTTTAATCTGATAAAAAGCATCTATACAGTGCCCCACTGCTAACATTACGCTCAATGGAGAAAGACTGAATGCTTTCCCAAGACCAAAGAACAAGACTAGAACATCCACTTTCACCACTTTTATTCGATTGTACTACAACTTGTATACAGGGCAATTAGGCTAGAAAAAATATAATAATGAAAGGTATCCATCCAGACTGGGAATGAAGAAATGTGACAAATCTTGCATTAAGATGCTCCTAGGAAATCTGCTAAAAACTATTAGAACTAATAAATAAGTTCAACAATGTGGCAGAACATAAAATCAATACACAAAAGTCAAACAAAAAAGTGTTCTATACACTGGCAATGAACGATATAAAAAAACCAATTCCATTTAAAATAGCATCAAAACGAATAAAATACATTGAATAAATCTGACAAAAAAAGTGCACGACTTGTGCACTGAAAGCTAAAAAATAATGTTGAAATAAATCAAATAAGATTTTTTTTAATTAAAAAAAAATTTTTTTTTAACGTTTATTTATTTTTGACACAGAGAGAGACAAAGCATGAACGGGGGAGGGGCAGAGAGAGAGGGAGACACAGAATCCGAAGCGGGCCCCAGGCTCTGAGCTGTCAGCACAGAGCCCGAGGCGGGCTCGAACTCAGGGACTGCGAGATCATGACCTTTGCCGAAGTCGGATACTTAACCGACTGAGCCACCCAGGCGCCCCGCAAATAAGATTTAAATAAAAATGCAGATATCCCAAGCTCATGGATCAGTCAACATGATACAGTTAAGGTGGCAATACTCCCCAAATTGATCTATAGATTTAACATAATCTCATTCAAAATTCAAGTTGCCTTTTTTTAGGAACTGACAAGCTAAACATAAAGTTCACATGGAAACAAAAGAAAACCGTAACAGCCAAAATAATCTTGAAAACGAAGAACTAAGATGGAGGCCTCACACTTCCTGATTTTAACCCTTACTACAAGGCCACAGTAATCCAAGTAGTGTGGTACTGGCCAATGATGGGCAAAGACAGAACAAACAGAACTGGGTGCCAAGACCATACAATGAGGAAGGAATAGTCTGTTCAACAAATAGTGTTGTAAAAACTGTACATCTATATCCAAAAGAATGAATATAGACCCCTACAACATCTGATACAAAATACTTAATTCAAAATGGACCATAAACGTAAATGTAAAAGGTAAAACTAAGAAATTTTAGGGGGCACCTGGGTGGCTCAGTCGGTTAAGCATCCAACTTTGGCTCAGGTCATGATCTCACGGTTCAAGTCCTGCGTCGGGCTCTATGCTGACCGCTGGGAGCCTTGAGCCTACTTCAAATTCTGTGTCTCCCTCTCTCTCTGCTCCTCCCCCACTCATGCTCTGTCTCTTTGTGTCTCTCAAAAATAAATAAATGTTAAAAAAAATTTTTTTTAAAAAGACAAAAATGGGAGTAAATTGTCATCACCTTGGGTTAGGCAATGGTTTCATAGATATGACACCAACAGAATAAGCGACCACAAAAGAGAAAGAAAGAAATTGGACTTTATCAAAATTGTAAAAGTTTGTAGTTCAAAGAATACCATCAAGAAAATAAAAAAATAATCCACACAATGAGGTAAAATATTTATATATCATATATGTGGTGAAGGACTTTCATCCAGAATACAGAAAGAACTCTCATAACTCAATAATAAAGACAAATACCCCAACTGAAAAACAGCCAAAAGGATTTGGACACTTCTCCAAGGAAGATATATGAATGCTAATAAGGATGTAAAAAGATTTTCAACATCATTAGTCATCAGAGGCATGCAGATCAAAATTACAATTACTTTTCACATCTACTAAGATAGCTATAATCAAAAAGAGACGATAAACAAGTGTTAGCAATTATATGAAGATACTGGAAACCCTTATTCACTGCTGGTGGAAATGTAAAATGGTGCAGCCACTCTAGAAACAAGTCTGGCAGTTCCTTGAAAAATTAAACACAGAGATGAATACAGTTAATACAGTAAACATATGACCCAGCAATTTTATTCCTAGGTACATACTAAAATAAAAATAAAAAACACTTTCACAAAAACATGTTCATAGCAGTATTATTAAAAATAGCCAAAGAAGAGAAAAATCTCAAATGTCTACCAACTGATAAATGGATAAATTCATGGCTGCAAAAATCTGTGAATACAATAAAAATCAATAAACTTCAGATGCGTGAATTTTATGTGAATTATATCTCAACAAAGTTATTAAAAGAAAGCTGGATATTAATATTCCACTAGATTTCATAGCAAAAAAAAAATTATCAGAGATAGAGGACCATCACTCACAAGTAGAAGTCAATATACCAACAACACACAGCAATCCTAAATGTGACTGTGCCTAAAAAGAGGACTTCAAAATCCATGAAGCTAAAACTGACAGCACTGAAAGGAGAAACAAAGTCCCAACTGTAGTTGGCAGACTTGAACACTTCCTGCTCAGGTAATCTACAGCACCAAGTGGGGAGAAAGTCAATAATGATACTAAAGAACTAGAGCATCATCCTCAACCTACACTGCCATTTGTAGGGCACTCCACTCAACATCAGAATGCCCACTCTTTTCAACACATGGGACCTTCACCCACACAGACCATTCTCTCTGGGTCATAAAACAAACCTTTAAAAAGTACAAAGAATTTTTTTCTTAATTACCAAGGATTAAAATCAAGCAAAGTGTTTTCTGATCATACTGTAATGTAGCTGGAAATCACTGAAGAGTAACAGGAAAATCTCTAACCACGTAGAAATAAAAACAACTCACTTCTAAATAATCCAGAGTCAAAAAGGATGTCTCAAGGGAAATAATATTTTGAACTGAATGAAAACAATAGTTCATGAATGTGAACTCTTGAGAAGTATGTATATTTTTTAAGGATTTTAAAAACTTAAAGTTATTCATAGAGCAACTTCCCCCAAGACTGACCTCATGTGGATTCCAACTACAGTTAACGTAACTTCCTAGTATAGCTCCAGTATACTACTATTTTTTATTCTCTACTTGTAAACTAATTGATTTATGCTGTCCATTTAAATTTGGAGAACCACTTTAAAACATTAATAGACAATTTCCTTCTCCCCTTAAAAATGTGATTGCACCATGGCAAGTTTATCAAGGTCAATCGCTTTCTGAGATTTAGCTATTGCAATGATTATATATTAGAGTCCAACTGTGTGGGGTCAATTCTCACAATAAAATATTCTGCAAAAACAGTGCATACCTAGTTTAGGTTAAGGACTTTTCACATATATCACAAAGCAAATAGCACCATGAACCCAGCAAAATCCACCTCATCATGCCTCAATAAAGTTATCACCTGTTTAAATATATCTAACTATCCTTCCTTGGATAAGGACCTAACACTTACCATTTGGGAAAGGAAAGAAAAAAAAATTAAAACAATGAAATACTTTTCTACTGTGAATATTTAATTATTCAAATACAGAAACATGTGTATGTACATATTATAAACAACGAAGAAAATGATACCAAAAATCTGGGACATAATCAAATTTGCAGGTCCTTTATTCTTTTTTACTTTGGGAAAACTTCAAAACTTTTATAAGTATATAAGCCTCCAAAATTATAATACAAATACAACTGAGAAAATAAAATTGAAATAAAAATTAACACTTTCTCCAACCAGATGGAATAGAGGTGTTTTGTGTAGATTATTTAGCTGGATCTAGTTACTAAGGATATTTTTAAAGTAAATATTCTTCGATTACAACATTAAATCAAATAGGTTTTAAAAAACTTGTATTAACATGCTATCAAAGCACTTGATGTAGAAATTTTTAAAAGATTTATTAATAGAATATGCAACTTTCCTACAAGAATTTTCAAAATATTAACTCACCAGATGTTAACATTTCCAAAGTAAATGTAGATATTTATCTGCCTTCTTAAACCAATACTGTTAAGGTTATTTAAGAAAGTCAAATTGGCTAAACATGTTCTTAACTAATATGGTCCAGTTTGTTCTTGTGACTTAAAATTAGGCAGTTTTCATCACAATGAAATGAAAAAAAAATGCAAAAATTTCATAAAGAGAACTTTAGTCACACACAGAACACACACAGACAAGTATGAAAGTTTGAACAAATTGATTTCCAAAGTTCCTCCCCACACAAAAATTCTGTACCTCAGCAATCAAGTACAATAATTCTCAAGGAAGAGGGAGTGGGTGTATAAAAGAAATCTGAAACTATTCCAAATATGCCATAGAGCATATCAGACCAGGTGATGCTGATGCTGCTGATTCAGGATCATACTTGAGAACCACCAATCTAGGGGACTTCTTCCAGTGTATGAGGTTTGAAACCATTTCCCAAGTGATTTTGATATACCCCTCACCACACACCCACCCACCCAAAGTTACAGATCTACGACATCTCTTTCGTCAGTAAAAATTCATCTTCAAAGGGAATCATTATCTTAATACTCAATTAAATCTTCAATTTACTAATGTCATACCTATCTAAATTTTTCCTCAAACCTCATTTGTACACCCAAGTAAAATTCTTCTGAAGTTCAAAAGAAATCCAAAATACGCTATAAAATTTTTTTTGGTTTATTTATTTTGTGAAGGGGGGGGGGGCAGAAAGAGAGGGAGGGAGGATCCCAGCAGGCTCTGCAGTGTCAATGTGAAGCCCAGTGTGGGGCTCAAACTCATGAACCACGAGCCCATGACCTGAGCCAAAGTCAGATGCTTAACTGACAGACCCAGGCGTCCCTTGCTGTAAAATTTTTAAGTGATACATTTCACTCTCATAGAAGGAATATAATCTAATAGATTTTATAATCCAAATTGAAAAGAAAATAAAAAGAAATAGAACTGAAATAGATAATACTCTCTTGTAGCGTATCTATAACTATAGAGATGTCAGGTTCACCAAAGATGAAATGTTTTACTCACCCTTCCAAGTTACAATTCTCTTTGTAGACTTTCAGCCAAAATTTTGGCTCTTGTAAGTATGTATAATTATGTGGATTCGCTTTATGGGTTTCTTGGTTACTAGGGAACTGGACAGATGAGTGGGTTCAATATGAATGGATTAAAGTCCAATGATTATGAAGATTTCAGTCATTTCCTGTTCCACACCTTGGCAACTTAATAAGCTGCTGTCACATAGCTAGAATTAAGAAAACTATCCTACTCGCAAAACAATTACAGAGGCTTGCACTAACAAGATAAACCGAGGTCTGTTATATGGGAATAAAATATGCAGTAGAAATTTTTGTATTTGTCCCCAGTAGAAATGTCCCAAAGGTACACAGAATCTCTCATTAAGACTATTTGTAGAACATCTATTTATTTAATTAAATCAGCCCTACGGAGAAAATGTGATTAATTTCCACTGGGAACAAATACAAATGGTGGCAAAATCTAATCTATTTATATTATGTTTTGAGAACTTATATAAACATATTTCTTATTTCAGCCACATGGTTCCTCTTAAACAAAGGGTTTATGGTGGGATATTTCCTTCTTTTTAGCAGATAAGAATCTTGGAGGCTGGTTATTTGGCTTTATTTTAAAATAAAAGAATGAGATTGAATGGAAGCAAAGTGATAGCCACAGTTCATAAATATCTTTAATTAAACATATTAAATTAGTTTAAATCATTTAAAAGAATATTAGGCCTCTCCATTTTGGCTTTCAAGGGTAAAATGTTTTTTTACTTAGAGTACAAAAAATATCAGAAGAGTAATATTAGCATACTATTTATACAACGCATTTAAGAAAACATTACCATGCCAGTTACGATACCTGAAAGATTACCAGAGAATGCCTTATTGCCTCATTTTCTGGCTAGTCTTCTAGTATTAAAAACTAACAAAACAGGATAGCATGTGACCTACAATGAAATCATTTCGATAAGAAACCTTACATTTATAAAAACATATTTGAAAATAGGTATTATCTGCAAACACTGGAATTGGAATTAATCAAGCACCAAGCGGTACATGTATTTATACCACAAAAAAGTAAAAATCCCTCGTACCTAGATCCCCATTTTCCATTTCAAAAGGCAACGAGTTTGTCTTCCAATAGATTATCTAAGTATACACAAACTAATAATATGCCTTTTAATACAAATGAGCCTTCTATATACCTTTCTGTATTTTGTTTCTTCATTTGTTAAAGTGTCTTGATGTTGACTACAGTTCATATAACTTTATATTTTTCAATAGCTAGACAACAGTTTATTTATTTTTGAGAGAGAGAGAGAGAGAGAGAGAGAGAGAGACCCAGAATCTGAAGGAGGCTCCAGGCTCTGAGGTGTCAGCAGACAGCCCAATGCGGGGCTCGAAGTCATGAACGATGACATCATGACCTGAGCTGAAGTCAGATGCTTAACCGACTGAGCTACCCAGGCGCCCAACAACAGTTTACTTAATTGGCCCATTTTTTTCAAGTTTTTGTTTAAATTCCATGGGGCGCCTGGGTGGCTCAGTCGGGAAGCATCAGACTTCAGCTCAGGTCACAATCTCGCGGTTCGTGAGTTCGAGCCCCGCATCGGGCTCTGTGCTGATGGCTTGGAACCTGGAGCCTGCTTCAGATTCTGTGTCTCCCTCTCTCTCTGCTCCTCCCCCACTCACACTCTGTCTCTCTTTACAAAATAAATAAACATTAAAAAAATAAATACAATAAATTCCAGTTAGTTAACATACAGTGTTATATCAGTTTCAGACGTACAATACAGTGATTCAACACTTCCAA
>NC_064810.1:114970617-115025617 GCF_023721935.1 Panthera uncia | reverse complement strand
TATGTATCAACCTCAAAAAATGTTTTCCCCAAATGCTATGCTTACAAATATTCATTCAGGTTTTCTTCTTTTACTTTCAGGTTTCACACATTCAGATTCAATTTAGTGAGTCTTCTAGATTACATTTGTGTGCAAAGAATGAGAGAATGTTCCAGTTTTATTATTAGTTTTCCCCAATACCTGATTATTTAAGCATGATCAATTAATTACATGTCATTTCTTCCCCACTACCAGATTTAAAATGTATGTTTTATAAAATGGCAGCACTCCTTTATGCTTAAATTTGTCTCTGTAGTTTCAGCGATTTTTCTGGTCTATTCCCTATTCCATTGCAATATACCTTTGATTATACCTTTTATCATATAGTTAGGTATACATACTGTTTTTCCACATGAACTGAACAGTTGATTTAGAAACCAAAAAAAAAAAAATATCAGGAATCTATTTAATTTATATATTCTCTTAGAGAAATTATACCTTTTTTAAATGTTTATTTTTGAGAGAGAAAGAGAGACAGAGAGAGACAGAGAACGAGCAAGGGAGGAACAGAGAGAGGAAGACACAATCCTAAGCAGGCTCCAGGCTCCGAGCTGTCAGCACAGAGCCCGACGCAGGGCTGGAACTCACTCAGCAACTGCCAGATCACGACCTGAGCCACCCAGGCTCCCCATGGCAGCTACATTTTTAAACATGCAATATAAAATTAAAAACTCAAGTTGTTGATTCTAAGAGAAGATAAAAAGACCAGAAAATAAATGAAAGAAAATTCTGTCTTAAAACATAAACGTTTCACTTTACAGAAACAATGCAAGTACACCCCGAAATAAATTACATCTCCCCAGTGAGCCCGCATTTTTAGAATGAGAGAAGGGTCCTCTTTTGCAACCCCCGCCACTCTGCCCGCCAAGCGTGCGAAGTTACTACAAAACCCTTCACCTGCGAACCAGCCTAGCCTCCGTGAGTGGTGCGCCAAGGGAATGCCTGCGAGAGCGGCAACGGGAGCCTGACCAGGCAGGACCCGGCCTGAGGTACAGAGACCCGCGGGTGGCGAGAGCGACCCGGGCAACGCACCTTCTTCCCGCAGGAGCAGCTAGAAAGGGGCCAGGGAGGGCCGGGAAGCGCAGCCAGCTCTCCCAGAGCGCGTTATTGCTGCGGCACAACGGTCTCCCCACTCGAAAGCTTTCACCCCGGGACCAATGCGGCAGACGTTAAGGTCCAGGGGTCCCGACCCCCAACTCAGGGTTGGAAAGAGGTCTCTGCTTGTCCCGCCTCCTCTCGCGGCGGCAGAGGCGCTTCGCAATCCCGCGCCACCTGCGGGAGCAGCGCGCCGCCGAGGGCCAGCCCAGGACGCCCGCAGCCCCCGACTACCCCCGCCACGCAGCTCGGCGCCCACCGCCCGGACCCCGCTCTTCGCCCGCCCTGCAGGCCCACTCACCGCCGGGCCCGCCGTCCGCTCGGCACCCGCGACGCCGGGCCGGGGTCTAACTTTCCTAGCGGAGCCGAGGAAAGAGGAGGAGCGGAGGAAGGGGGCAGGAAGAGGAGGGCTTTCCAAATTAAAAACAAACTAAAGCCTGGAGGGGAGGGGGCGGCGCGGGGCTCGGGGGCGTGGCCCCGGCTCGCCCGGACCCTCCCCCGGGGCGCGCGGCCGCGCGGGCCTCCGACCCCGCCCCCCGCCCCCCGCCCCCCGCGCTCCGCGCTCCGGCGCCTCGGGTCGGTGGTCCCGGAAGGCGTGGGCTTCCGAATGAGAAAGGAGCGGGAGGGGGACCCGGGGAGAAAGGTTGTCGCAGCTCTAGAGTGAGGGGAAGAGAAAGCTAAGGGCAAGTCGACGGTTGCATCTAATCAGAGACGCAGGTTCCACAGCCTGTGAGGAAGAGTTTTGCTGACCGAGGTTACAGAGCATGGAAAGGCTCTTTCGCAAGAGCCTGTTAATTTGCATCTGCTCCCACCCCCAGACCCTTGGCTTGGAGAATTGGCCTTGGCAATGCAATGCTAGCTGGAAACACAGTGCAGTCCCAGGCATTTTGTTTTCTTTTCCACAGGTTTGGAGCAAGCCAACTTGATGTTGGAGGGAGGGAGTCCGGGAATGAGGGGAGGGGAGCAGGGTTGCCTAGTTTTCTGACCTTTGGAGAAAAATGCCATTTGTTAATTACCATTGTTAGGCACAATGCTTTTTTTTTTTTTTTTTTTTGAAACTCCTAGGGTTCAGGTTTGTGGTGGTCCCTGGGGAGAACAAGTCACTGACTGGAGCTAGGGGAGTCTAAAGGCCCCTAACGTTATAAAAAAAATTCAGAACTGGGCAGAAGTAAATTAGATTAAGCACTGAGAAGTACTTGGCAGTGCTCCACTATGGGAGAAGTTTGGAAAGGGGAAGGCATATGGGAGGGGAGTTCTGGAATTTTCCATTTTCTTTTGTATGTATGCTATTTTGTTACTATGCATGTAAGAATAGGTTTTAAAAGTTCATATTGTATTTCTCAGTAATCATTGCACAAGGCATTACATAAATACAGAAAGAAAGCCACATGGAAAGCATAAAAGAAACTAGTGCCAAAACTACAGCAAAATATAACACTATTTATTAGCTTTGTTCTAAATTCACAAGAGTGGTCAAGAAATTGAGCTTATGAATGCAAATATCCACAATGGCCACATGAAAAATAACAAACAATTCAAAAGCAAGACATGTCTTGTGAAACACACTGATTTGAGGTGGAGGGAGGGAGAAATAATGGAAAGTGTGTCTCGTGCCCAAATCAGAAGTTTTGAGGGGAGTAAAAATGATTTAAACCCTTGTCTTTCTGAAATTCCTAATCTGATGATATCTCTACTTGAATACTTCGAGGGATGACAAATTCATTATTGTTTTGTACTAATCCTATTATAGTTGCTCTGCTCCTTTGCTACACCTCTTTGTATTATTTTGTTTGTAACGGTTGTTCTTAAATCACCACCATCTTAGAGTTAATATTGTACATCTTCGTATAAAATTAAGAAATTTGCAACAGAGCTTTTTGGTTCCTTAACACTATGTGCCATTGCTCTCATGCTTAACCTGCACACAGATTATAGACCTCAGAATAAAATGTTATGTTTTGATAAAGTAGTCAGTTGTCTTTTACAGAGATTGAGAAAAGAAAAAGGTAACTTTTATATTTACTCACATATGTATATTTTTTGCTTTTCATTTTTTCTTGTAGATAGAGACTTACCTCATTTCCCTTTGGGCTGGAGAATTTCTTTTGGTATTCCTGTAGTATAGGACAACTCCAGACAAATTCGCTCAGCTTTTTTAATCTAAAAATATTTTTATTTTATATACATTTTAATGGTATCTTCACTGGATATAGAATTTTGGGTGAACAGATTTTTTTTTCTTCCCCTACAGTTTACACTTTTAACCTCCATTTTATCTGATGGGATTCGTATTATTGGTTTTTGAGATGAAATGTGTCAGCTTTGGTTTTCTGCAGTTAGTTTATGATGTGTGGTTTTCTTTGTATTTATCCTACTTAGTTTCCTCTGAGTGTCATAGATAGGTAGGTTGATAGTAGTTAAATTTTCAACCCTAATTCCTTTAAATTACTTCCCAAACTGATTCTTGCTCTTTCCTTTCCTCCTGTGAATTCAATTAAATGTATATTAGACTACTTACTTCATTGGTCACCAAGACTTTATTTACTTTTTTCCAATTTTTTGTTCTCTCTCCTTCTAAATGTTTATTTATTTATTTATTTATTTATTTATTTATTTATTTATTTATTTTGAGAGACACAGAGAGAGCATGGGAAGAGGGGCAGAGAGAGAGGAGAGGGAGAATCCCAAGCAGGCTCTGGGCTGTCAGCATGGAGCCCAATGCAGGGCTCTATCTCACGAACCATGAGATCATGATCTGAGCTGAAATTAAGAATCCAACGCTTAACCGACTGAGCTACTCAGGCACCCCCCAATTTTTTTCTCTCTAAATTGAATAATTTCTATGGTTTGCTTTTCATAATTTACTGGCCTTATTTCAATCTGTTGTTAAGCTCATTACAGATATTACATTTTTCAGTTCTTGTATTCCTATTTGGTTCTTTTTCACAGCTTCTATGTACCTGCTGAGATTGCACACCTGTTCATTCATTTTGACCATCATTTTCTTTAAATTATTGAACATATTTATAATACCTGTTTACTACTCTGTTCCAATATTTGTTTCACCTTGGGCTCTATTTGCATAGGTAGCTTTTTTTTTTTGACATAGCCACAATTTTCTGTTTCTTAGGATGTATATTAATTTTTTATTGTGTATAGGATATTGTGGATAATTATTGTAGAATTTCTGATTTTTGTCTTCTTTCTCTGAAAAGGATTAATTGTTCTCAGACATGTAGCTGAAGGCAGATCATCTTTAACTCCTGGACCTTTGGTTTATACTGTGTTAAGGCCAGTCTATCAAATGCCTGAAGGTTTTACCAAGCCCCACTATCCTTGGCAGTCCTCATATTCCAAACTCTATTTCCTGGCACTGAACAGCAAAAGAAACCTCTGTCCAGTCCTTTTAGCTGTTACTTTCTGCTGTCATGACTGGGGACTCCTCAGCGCATGTATAGTTCAATGGTCAGTCAAGAATTATAGGGTTTTTTACAGGCAAATGTTAATGTTCTTCCCTCTGTATCACCTTACTTTCTGATATTACCCTCAATGCGCAGCCTGTAATCTCTTCACTGACATCACAAGTCAATAAAACTGAAGCATTCCACTTGAGTTGTAGCTGCCCTGCACCTGAGGACTGGGGACTGTCCACAGGGAAATGGCTGTATAAACATGGATCTCACTCAGTTATTATAATTCTCTTCTTTAACTGGTCAAATCCTCTACAGTTTTAGACTGCTTTTGACAGCTCTCCAATGTCAGCTCTCCAACAAGCCCGATGTGGGGCTTGAACTCATGAACTGCGAGATCATGGCCTGAGCCAAAGTCAGACATTCAACTGACTGAGCCACCCAGGTGCCCCCAAGCTAACTTATCATTACTGAAATTCTAACTCTCACAGACTTATAACATTTTCAAGTATTTCATTGCTAGAGAAACCAAACTGTTATAAAGTTCTTTTTATTAAAATCTATATCCACAAGACATTCTGCGTTTTTGCTTGCTTCTACTTTTTGTTCCAAAAGATAATATATTTCTTCCTTTAATTCAGTAGCCTTTTAAGTTTTTGTAAATTGCTATCCACTTTTCCTTAAATATTTTCTTCTGAAGACTGAACGCTCTTTCTTTTTGCTACTTCTATTTTTTCATGATTGCAGATTCCTTACATTGAGATTAGCTTCCTTAGAGTTATTAATTACTTTTTAATAGTTGGTCTGATACTGTGTAACACAACGAAATATCAATAGGACCCTATTATTGAGGCCCAATTATGTTAGCTTTATGGGCATAGTAACCATTTCTAGTATATTTGTGGTGATTAAACCCCAACATTAGTGACCCTGGAGTCTGTCTTTTCATTGTATACGACAGAAATTTTACTTATTAGTATTTGGTAGATGATCTTTTATTTCCTGACCTCCGTTCTTTAGTCCAGTAAGGTCTATGCATAAGATATAAGGGAAATGGAACCCAAAGAATTTTAACAAAAGAGTAAACAAAAATCATAAGAAATGAGACTAGGCTGGGGCGCCTGAGTGGCTCAGTCAGTTAAGTGTCGGACTTCGACTCAGGTCATGATCTCACGGTTCGTGGGTTCTAGCCCCAAGTCAGGCTCTATGCTGACAGCTCAGACCTGGGGCTGCTTCAGATTCTGCGTCTCCCTCTCTCTCTGCCCCTCCCCTGCTCACGTTCTGTCTCTCAATAACAAATAAACATTTTTTAAAAATGAGAGTAGGCTGAAGTTGGGGGTGGAAGGATATGAGCATGGTGGAGAAAGGCTTTTCCCAGCAACTAAAGTATTCCTTGATTTTTTTTTTTTTTTTGCCAGCAAATAATATTAGGTGAATTGCCCAGATTTCAATGATCATCCTCCTAGCTACTCTCAAAAATTTTGGAGTCAGAGTACTCCATGGCCCCTACAGCGTTCATACATTATAACATTGACGGAGAAAATGAACTTTCCTTCCAACTAATCAGTGTAAAGAGAGTACGTGTACAACTGGAAATATTTCTATTCATGTGCAGCATTAGATACGAACGGGATGCCAGCAACAATATGCTTCAGGGTAAAGTGTCTCATTGTCAGATTTCTCCTTATGGATGGACTTGTTACAAATGTTGTGTTTCAAACTGACTTCTCTGGCACATTAACCAGGAAAAGTCAGTAAAAACAGAAATCCTTGTAATGAAATTGTTTCTCTCCGGAGTGCACATAATGGAAGTTTTTTTGCTCTCTTTGGAATCTTACCTGCTGACTTAGGGCTAATTTGGGGCGGGGGGGGGGGTCTCACCCAGAAACTCATTTAATGGCAATTTAAGAACACAATGTGGTTATCCATTTATAGACAGTATCCTCAAACCAGCTCTTTAAAGCTATAGATAATAGAGTCTGTACGGGCAACTGACTTTTTTATTTTAGAAAGAGAAACTTGTACTTTGCCTATATAATTTCATTTTCTTCATTAAATCCATTTAGGTCCACAGCTTTATGACTAAAATTAGATGTAGCCTATTAAGGTTAATTTGAATCTGTATTTTGTTAACCTTTTGTGTTAGCTTTTTTCTTAGATTTTGTCATATACATTGACTTTTTTATGTCTACTTTTTTAACGTCTACATTTATGTCACGGATACAAATGCTGGGATAAATAAAGAATTTGATAAGTTACCACTAGAGGCTAATTTCAGGATGAAAGAAATTCAGTAATTAATACTTTTGATAATTGTTCAACCAGCTAAAAATCCACTTAGACTGTCCTGTTATATAGCCACTTTTTTCTTTCTTGCCCAAAGCAATTAAAATGAAAATTTGTGCTACATGTATGTTAAAAACAATGTTCATCATGGTGGTCCCATGATCTCTCTATAGTAACAAGCAGGAAAGGAAAATGTGTCCACTTCATAAGTTTGATATTTGAGAACACAAAATTGTTAATGTTGTTTACCACTCCTTTTGCTAAATGCTCACATTCTATTATTTAAAAAATAATACTATAAATTTGCCTGAAATTGATATTGTAGTGTATTGTGCATTGAATTGTATCCCCCTAAAAGATCTTAATGCCCTAATTTTTGGTACTTGTGCCTGTGATCTTACTTGGACATAGGGCCTTTATGAATGTAATCAAATTAAAGTGAGACCATACTATGGGCGCCTGGGTGGCTAAGTCAGTTAAACATCTGACTTTGGCTCAGGTCATGATCTCACGGTTCATGACTTCAAGTCCTGCATTGGGCTCTGTGCTAACAGCTCAGAGCCTGGCACCTGCTTCACATTCTGTGTCTCCCTCTCTCTCTGCCCTTCCCCTGCTCACGCCTGTCCCTCTCTGTCTCTCAAAAATAAACATTGACAAAAAAATTTAAATGCAACCATACTAAATTGGAGTGGTCCTAACCCAATGACTAGTGCCTTATAAGAAGAGAGAAATTGGAACACAGAGACAGACGAAGGAAAGCACCATGTGACAATGCAGGCAGAGAGCAGAGTGATGTGTCTATAAAGCCAAGGAGCACCAAGGATTGCTAGCAACCTCCAGAAGCCAGGAGAGAGGTATAGAAGTGATTCTTCCTCTGAGTCTGCAAGAATGAATCAACCTTAATAACACCTTTTCTTCAAATTTCTAGCCTCCAGAACTGTGACAGAATAGAATTCTGTTATTTAATGTGATCTGGTTTGTGGCAATTTGTTAAAGCAACCAGAGAAAATTAAAATAGAACGTGTGTGTGTGTGTGTGTGTGTGTGTGTGTGTGTGTGTGTGTATGTGTGTGTGTAAGATTTCTATAAGTCAATATTGCACTTTTTTCTCTGTGGAAATTGGGAGAGTTTGCCTTTCACTAGTTTTCTGAATGTTCACATGTTCTATGACGTTGAAAATATAATTGACAGTGGTTTCAAAGAAACATTTACATGTTATTTTGTGCCCATGGATGTAGTTTATATGATTTTAAAAGCTTGTATTCAAGGTGCTTGCATGGCTCAGTTGGTTGAGCACCAACTTCGCCAACCTGAGCATGGCTCAGGTCATATCTTGTGGTTTTTGAGTTCAAGCCCCGCATCAGGCACTGTGCTGACAGCTCAGAGCCTGAACCTGCCTTGGATCCTGTGTCTCCCTCTCTCTCTGCCCCTTCCCCACTTACACTCTGTCTCTCTTTCAAAAATAAAATGAACACTTAAAAAAAAACTTGAAAAAGCTTGAACTCATTTATACCATCTATTCAAATTTTCTTTGATACATGAAGTGGAAAGTGGGTTGCATCTTCAATACAGCAATAAAGAATGGAAAAGAATGACTGAAGTGTTTGGGGGAACACATGAAACCCTAAACAAAATTATTTCAATATCACCTCAAGGAAGCACAAATAAAAATGATTTATCAAGAAGAAAGAGAATTTCAATCTTATTGAAGTAAAATTATACTAAAAAACATGGGGTGATTTTTAAAAAATATATCTCAAGGAACCTGGGTGGCTCAGTTCATTAAGCCTCCAACTCTTGATTTCAGCTCAAGACATATCTCCTGGTTCCTGAGATCAAGCCCTGCACTGATCAAGTTCAGCATGGAGCCCACTTAGGATTCTCCCTCTCTCCCTCTCTCTCTGTCCCTCCCCCGTTCACTCACTTGCAAATAAATAAATAAACATTAAAATAAATATTAAAAATATTTATATTTCTCTATAAACAAACAAGTCCACAAGGTGTTTTGCAGGAAGAGAGAATCTAGAGCCAGAAAACTAAAAAAGTTACAGAAGATTTGGAGTTGAATTTACACAGTGAGGAATATAAGCTCATACTCATACATAATTTGGAAAGCTAATAAATTCAACCTTTGGAGTTCTAATAAAACAAGAGAGTTGAAGCACACATCAAATTGGTATTCTGTTATCATTTCATTCAACAGATATTTTAAAAGTATCCTGAGCCATCTCTTTGGGTTCCTTGGAAATCAAACTAAGGGACAAATAGTGGGGTAATGCCTCCATTTGAAAGCACTAAACTTAAATTGAAAAAAAAACAAAACAAAACATTTTTTTAATGTATAAAAAAACAGGAATAACAAACCTGATTCAGAAACATGTGTTCTCTGTCTTACATGTAGGAAGCCATGGGTAAAAGAGACTCTGGGTTGCATATAGGTGATAGAAATTTCCCTCGTGGCCTTAATAATGCAGTAATTCCTGCCTGCTTCCCAACTGGCCTCCACTTGCTCCCACTATACCTCTGTGTTATGGGATGCTATTCACTCTCATTATCAGTTCTTAGTTTCACATCTCTTCTACATTAATACTTTTCCACCTCTACTAAGCTCCAGGGGTTAGGTGAATATACCATATCTACAAAGAAAAGCAAAAAAGAAATCCATGACCTGTAAAGAAAAAAAAAAAAATGGGATTACTGTTATCTTCCATTTTTCTTTTTTTTTTCAATATATGAAATTTACTGTCAAATTGGTTTCCATACAACACCCAGTGCTCATCCCAAAAGGTGCCCTCCTCAATACCCATCACCCACCCTCCCCTCCCTCCCACCCCCCATCAACCCTCAGTTTGTTCTCAGTTTTTAACAGTCTCTTATGCTTTGGCTCTCTCCCACTCTAACCTCTTTATTTATCTTCCATTTTTCAAAAATACCTCAATCTTGCTACACTTTCTGATAGAGAAGGGCAGAGGAAGGACAGGGAACAGAGAGGCTATGTGACACAGAGAGGTAGCCTAAATAGTTTGTCCAGCAGTAGACAGTTGTAAAGTGTCTTTAAGGCTCATATTTCAATAAAAATGTAAATCTACAAGACAATTTGAAGAAAACAAGTCTCATTAAATTAGTACATTGATTGGGCGCCTGGGTGGCCGCAGTCAGTTGAGCAGCCAACTCTTGATTTCGGCTGAGGTCATGCCCTCACACTTTGTGAGATCGAGCCCCGTGTCAGGCTCTGCACTGACAGCACAGAGCCTGCTTGAGTCTCTCTCTCTCTCTCTCTCTCTCTCTCTCTCTCTCTCTCTCCCTCTATACCATGCCCGATCCAAGTGTGCTCTTTCTCCCTCTCCAAATAAATAACTTAAAGAAAAAAGGTTAGTACATTGATGTGTTCATTGAATTGTATGAGAAAGACTTTGTAAAGAGTAGTCCATCATTTTACAGTGGAGGGGAGATAATACATGCCTATTGGACCAAAGAATTAAGATTTCTGAATGCATGAGAAGTGTACTGAACAACATCACAAGAGGAGGAACACGATAGCTTCATAAGAGTACATCCAACAGACCTCCTGACTTTCAGTTTAATTTGTATGGAGTGTACCTGTCAGATGTACCAGAAGATGAAAACAAGTGCAGACGTTTCGTGGAGAGACTAGTGGAGAGACTATCCAGCTGGGCTGCAGAAAATCTGTGCTGATTCTTTCATTAATTTGGAAGAAGTCTGAGCTAAGCCAAGCACAGCGCTTGACACATAACTAGCACTAAATTATTTGCAGAACAAAAGTATGAATCAAAGTAAGGAAGTAAAGAGGAGCACTCCTAGTTAAAATTACTGTTACTTGTTTGGGAAAGTTTATGAAATAAGCAACCAAGTTACATTAATTCAAACTATAAATTATTTAAGCTAAAGAGAATAGAATCTGAATAGTATCAGTTGAAAATTTATCTTTCCTAAGGCACCTGGGTGGCTCAGTCGGTTGGGCGTCCAACTTCAGCTCAGGTCATGATTTCGTGGTCTGTGAGTTCAAGCCCCGAATCAGGCTCTGTGCTGACAGCTCAGAGCCTGGAGCCTGCTTCGGATTCTGTGTCTCCCTCTCTCTCTGCCCCTCCCCTGCTTACACTGTGTCTCTCTCTCTCTCTCAGAAATAAATAAACATTAAAAAAATTATTTTTTCTTCCCTGCTTTAAATTTCATTTACAGTCTTGACAATAGATTTTTGTAAATTACAACAAAATTACATCTTTATGTTTTGGAAAAAAACACCAAAAAAAGACTACAAACATTTAAGTTCCAGTTTGATCTGTGACAAACCTTTAAATCTTTATTCTTATTTGTCATTGACATAATGCCAATGCTCCTCTTTCAAAGAAATTTTGATGATTTAAGACTGAAGCTCCCATCAGCATAGTTTCTTTTATTTATTTATTTATTTATTTATAAGATTTTTTAAAATTATTATTTTTAAGTAATCTCTACTCCCAACATGGGACTGGAACTTACAACCCTGAGGTCAAGAGTCTCATGCTCTGCCTACTGAGTTAGCCAGGCACCCCAGCCCAGTTTCTTCACATCTGAATCTCCATGAATTAGTATAATCCTGGCACTTTAGCCAATTAATAAGTACTTGTTGAAGATTTCACAACTGAATAGTAATTCAAATGAAACTTTTCAGCAACATGGAAAAGAAAACTTCTCTTTTGAATCTTTCTAGCTCCTGGTTTGATTAATTCTGTGTTATACTTTTTCAGATTACCTGGCCATCATTTCTGAGCTGATAGAATCAAAAATGTCTGTCAAATTTACAAAACAATATTTCCTCCCAGTGTGAGAGTACATTAAAATATTCCTTACTTTGGATACTTTCCTCTTCTAGGCTGTTTGGAAGCAGTGAATCTGTCCACCTATAAGAAAACAAAAGAATTCCCCACCTTTTCATCAAAGGATTCTTGATCTCCTAAAAAAAATAAACAAAAAATGAAAGGTTTGCAGATATCCATAAATGTTTGACTCATTGAATGGCACCAAAAGAGAAATTTCAGTCAATGAAAGAGGAAGACACAGTTAAAACAGAGGGAAGAGGAAATGAGATTAATTCTGGAGTACTAACAATTACTCCATTAAGTCCACTCCAATGGACTCCAATGAGTCCATTAAAAGCAATGATAGCAAAACCAAAATGTAGGGCTGCTAAACGAACATTTTGGTAAGAGAAGTAAAATTTGGTATGACCCACTTGTTGAGTTCTAAAAATATATATATTAAAAATTTAGTAAACAAATTTTGATTGTTCTGTTTTATGACAGATTCCAGAGAATTGAAATATACTATACAAAAATGACTAACCAATCAAACAAACTAATACAGTGTACAAAATCAGTACTTCAAGAAGAGATCCATTGACTGTGATGGAAACCACTCTGACTTCTAGGGAATGTTGGTCAACCATGCAGATGGCCAGATACACAGTCACATCGAGTCTTGAAGGAAATACAGTAACCGACCCCTGGGTATGAATGTAAGAAAAGTGAACATCATCATCTCAGAATGAAGGCATTATGATTGTTTTTATTATTTGAATCAAGGGAAATATTTGGATTTACAATACTTACCTTTACTTTATGACTAAGCAAACTGCTGGATGTTAACAGGCAGAATCTAAATTATGTGAAGATGCCCTTTGCAAACATAAATATCTATCTCTCTTAGTGATAGATTAAGAAAGACATTAAGGTAAGAAAGCTGAGTGATGTGAACATTGCTTCTTCTTAATTTGGATATAGCGAATAAGTTACCAAGTTAAAGAGAAAGGGGTTTATAGAAATGAAATTAAAAAGAAATTATGTCCAAACCAGATTGAATCTTGCAGTGCATGAAGTGTATATCAAGAATCTATAGCAAATACCAGAAGAAATATGTGAAAAGCTCATCAAAGAATGAGAAAAACAATAAAGATTTGGCTCAAGGTTTCCAAGGGGGGAAAAGGAGTCAAAAGAAGTTTTTAAGAAAATCTGACAAAATCAACACTTGGAAGATTGTACTTTTCATGTAAAAAAGATAAAAATTTCATTAATTTTTGGTGTCCACCTTTCTATAAACTTACATGTTCCCTATTTAAAAGGCAGATAGAGGTGGTAGAAACATCATGTTCCTGAACATCTGCAGAAACTGGTAACACTTAGGAAGTAACTGTAGTCATTGATCTCTGGACAATGGAACCGGGGAAATTCTGCAGTTTCTTATGCTCAGTGTTGAAAACCATGAAACTGAGACTCCTACTAAACTAATACAATTACGTATATTTTGTTTGTAACCCTGAAACTTTACCTCTGAAAAAAAAAAGGCAAACAAAACAAAATAAACAAACAAAAACCTCTGGTCAAAGGAATGACAATTCAGAAATGTGCTGTAAATTTCTCTCCGAGACAACTGATCAAAATGTAACATAGCATTAAAACAATTTTTTTTTTAATTTTCCATAAAGTTTATTTATTTATTTTGAGAGAGACAGAGACAGCACGTATGGGGGAGGGGCAGAGAGAGAGAGAGGGAGAAAGGGAATCTCGAGCAGGCTCTGTGCTGCCAGCACAGAGCCCAATGCAGGGCTTGAACTCACTAAACCATGAGATCATGGCAGGGCCAAAACCAAGAACCAGTTGCTTAACTGACTGAGCCACCCAGGCACCCCAGCATTAAAACATATTTTAATGAAATATGGCACCTACGATATATTTTAAAATTCTGGTGGAGTACATCAACTAAGAATTGTTTATTGAACAGATACAGGGGTATCTTTCAAGCCCTCATTGTAGATGCATTTGGGCCTCAGCAACTGTCTAAAACCATGGTTCTCAAAGCTGGCTTCCCCGTAGACTTACCCGGCAAGATTTGTAAAAATATCAGTGTTTGGGCTCTCTATCCACAAAGATTCTGATTTAATTGTTATGGTGTGGACCCCAGAGACTAACAACTAGGTCTACCTCTAATATTTTGGGGAAACAAGTAAATGCTCTCTCCATCTCTTGTCTCTCTGTATTTTCTATTGTTCTTTTTGTTTTATTTATTTATTTTATTAAGGTCTGGCTTTCTCTGCTTCTGTATTCACATGACAGAAAACGGTCCCTGAGCCGATCATCTATGATAGAAATGCTGGTCATCTTAGGAAAGTATGGATGCTTTTCTAGTACGTATAGGTAAAGATGTAGAGAATGGTAAGTGGCTGGCTTTAAAAAAAAAAAAAAAAGCCCAAATAAAGCAGGTAATATAATACTGTTCAGTTATAGAGAAATTATCTTGGATCTCTAACTCTCCTTCCTATGCTGACATGTGAAATAGGACATTTCAACACAACTTCTGTACTTACATTTTCTTATAATATTTTTGAAAAAAGTATTAAAATTCGTAGGCACACTGAAATTTTACTAATAAAATCATTGTTTCCTTTAGGTGTAATTCTTTAGTAGTTTTCATGAATAGGCATATTTCTTCTGCTGTGCAGACATAGTACCCCTCATTGTGAACCATCCTGTTCCTGGATCTCAGTTTGCTTGTTAGCCTCACCGAAGGGGGTGGTGACAAGGTGGAGGGATGGGGACTAAGGAATGTGAGAGTGTGAGAGAGGGACATGATTTTTCTTTTTTTGACTACCTAGTAGAAACAAACCCAAAGCTTTTCTAAGTTCTAAGTAGATCTGCTAATCTTTAAGCAAGAGTTTTGTCATCTTTATTATTGTTGATGTCTCTCAGACTACAATATAATCTCCTCCCACATTATGTTCTTGAAACTAGTCCTTCCTTACTTTGTAATCCGTCATCAGAAGAGCATTCAGGTTTGGCTTTTCACAGTTCTGAAACCACGATTTGTGCCGTTAGAACAAAACACAATCTGGTTTTCTTTACTGCCATGGGCACTTTAGCCTACACCTCTGCATTCATTACTCTGCTGATGGGCTTTGGCAAAGCAGGGAGGGGTTTTGGCAGTGTCCTTGGTACAATCACAGCCTTCCAGGAACATTAGAAAAGCACTCATCCTGGCTTCGTTTTGGCCTGGGTCAAGCCATAGCTGTAGCCATTGTGTCACAAGGGACTATCACCCTCAATAAGTCCCTACTTGGAAGTTGTTCTCAAAGCAACTTGGTTGTGCTGTGATAAACAATAAACACTGTCAAGAATTGCAGCCCTGAGATCTTAAGGGAGTCTGACATTCTTTGACCAGTGGGTCTAATTACCATAATTTGAAGCTACCAGTGACGAACTAAGAGCATCACCCGTTCCTCCCTCTGCCCGTCTCTGCTTAAGAAGCATTAACTGACTTTGAAGTATTTCTGTTTAAAAAGTCAGGCACTCATCTTTCCCAGAACACCAGGATAATTGTTCACTTCCCCACCTGAGATGGAAATAAATGATATCACTGTAGTTTGCAAAAAAGCAATTTTACTTCTTCATGAACAAAACACCAGTTACTTCTCAATATAGTCCAACCATATTTTTTGTATATTGTTTTAAAATAATATAATTGCTAACGCTATCTCTTGGCAAAAGTCTTTTAGCAATGAAAGAGTTGGGCAAAAATCACATGATGGAATCAAAAGGGGTTAATGAAAAGACTCTCACTTCAAGTTTTCAAAAAACAATACTTAATGATTACACAAGTCTTCAGAAACTCCTTTTGTATACTTTATCGTCAATCTTCATCAAGCTTAACTTAAATATGAGAAAACGGAGAGGTAAAATAAAAAATTTATGAGCTTGTTGTATGTTGTTGAATGAGTTCTGGAATGTTGTTGTAAGGATTCAATCCAAATACTCTGACTTTAAGTCTGGTGCCCTTTTCACTATGTCACGTGACATCCACTGAAAAACAAAGAAACAAAACCCTAATTAGTAAACTGCCAAAATCCACGCAAAATAAACAAAATTCCAAATGATTCCATACACTCCACGCTCAGTATGATTCAGTCATCTCACGTGGGCGGATGCAAACTTAATCTACATTAGCAGATAGATGTCCAGTGTCCAAGCAAGGAAGGTCCCAGGCAGTTCACCTGTCTTCTGCAATGCAAAGAACGTGTCTGAAATATCATTTAGTTCCCAGGGCCTCATCTCAAATAGAGCTGCAGAACGTAAAGTGTCTTAAAGAGTCAGTAGAGTGAGAGTGCATCTGGATATAGCTTCATTTGAAAAGCAGCTAAAGCCAGAAATATTTACACTGGAAAAATAAAGATTTAGGAAGAAGGAAGAATGGGCCAGTTGTTTTGAAGTACTTGAATTACATAGAAGTAACTTTGCATTGCAATGTGCTGGTGCTAAAAACAAGGAATAGAATTTTCAGAGGAGGACGAATGATGTTCCTTCAGTATACCACTTTCCAATCATTACAGCTCTCCAGAAGTTTCAAGGGACCACCTCACGAACAGGGTTCAAAGGGTGCCTGGCCAGTACATTGTACAGAAGATTCCAGACCTGCCCACCTCCACCCAGCTCCCAACAGTTTAACCCAAGAAGGAAAGACTAGAGAGGTTCACTTGTTAGTGCAAGAGATCATACCTAACACTTTGACCATAGAAAGAGTTTGCCTACAAATACTTATAATAATGATTATAATAATGCTACTTGCTGCTGCTGCTGATAATGAAGATAGGAAATTATACCAGTCATTTGAGAAGCTGAGTATAGCACATTGATTCTCTGGTTCTTTATCATCCTTTTTTTTTTTTTTTTTTTTTTTTTTTCAAAATAATACCCTTGGATGTTCAGGAGACAGACTGAAAAGCAGAGGCTCAGTTAATGCCCTCAATTTAGAACTACATCTCTAAGAGAGATAGTGCCCTTGAGCTAAAAATGTAATTCTTGGCTTGGAGTATCGTGGCAGAGATCAGAGCAGACAACTGCTCCTATATGCTGCTCTCCATTGAAACAAAGCTGTGTGATGCTCACTGAAACAAGTCTTGAACTGCTCTGCTCCGCTGTCTCAACAGGTCCCCTGGAACCGAGGATTTTGTAATACAGCTTTATATCTTTGCAAAGGTTCTGTGGCCTTTGAGTGCTTCTGCCTTTGTTGGGTGGTTTTGTAAACAGTGACTGGATGTTAGGTCCCCTGGGTTAGAGGCAGACAAGATCAGTCCTGCCACTCGACATGTGTGTGCCCCCTAGATGTCCT
The DNA here is from genome assembly GCF_023721935.1 of Panthera uncia. Lineage (NCBI taxonomy): Eukaryota > Metazoa > Chordata > Mammalia > Carnivora > Felidae > Panthera > Panthera uncia. Next base: position 115,008,633 of record NC_064810.1, on the reverse strand, counting down.
CCCTTGCAATAGTAAAATGTCAGTAATGCTTACCGCACTGGCTTGTTTGAAGGACTGAGGTAATCACATGCATAAAGGATTTAGCATGATGTATAACAAATAAGTGCCGAAAAGATATTCGTTGTTTTAATCACATTCATACTCATTGTTTCAAGCAAGAGTGATTCCACAACCTCAGATAGTTCTGCGAAGAGTCCAACTACAGTTTTGTTGTAAACAGCTAAACCTTTTTGCCTATTGCTTACAATAAAGTAAGGTTTGTTGAACAATATGATGTTATATAAAAGTCATCGTAAAATATCAAATAAATACTTACAATAAATGCTATGTATCGGGATATAGAAATTGCTTCGTGTTAACTTGTGGCTTTTTATTTTATCAATTTCTTTGAAATATGGGAAGGTGAGAATAAAGAGACCTTGTGCAATTGGACCAAGATAAATATAGTTTCGGGTTCTGAAGCAGGAGCTTCCGGGAGGGTGATGACTGGAATTAGCTCCCTTCCCTGTGCCACCAAATCCTATGTGTCTGTTCTTCCTGAGTCAGATGGAAGCTGATGTTTATGGGAGTCTGCGGGCCACTGAGGCAGTGTGTTCCATAGTGGCCTTGGTGTGGAAGCTAATGCGCAACCATGAACTCTTGGGCCGGATCAGTCTCTGAAGCCAGGGTTCCTATACTAAAGCCAAGAAGAAACTGAATCATGGGCAGATCCCTCCTGCCTTGTGTGCAGGAGAATAAGAATAGAATGGGTCATCAAGAGGTTTTCTTGATGGGCACCTGGGTGGGTCAGTCAGTTAAGTGTCAGACTTTGGCTCAGATCATGAACTCGCAGTTCATGAGTTCGAGCCACACATTGGTCTCTGTGCTGACAGTTCAGAGCCTGGAACCTGTTTCAGATTCTGTGTTTCCCTTTTTCTCTGGCCCTCCCCTGCTCACACTCTGTCTCTGTCTCTGTCTCTCTCTCAAAAATAAATAAACATTAAAAAAAAAAAAGAGGTTTTCTTGAGGTGCTACAGTAAAGAAAGGTTGACTTGCTTGCTTTTACTCTATCAGTCTCAGAGGAGAAGCCACAGACCCCATAGTGACCCATATGCCCTAGCAACTCTGATCTCCTCCCCTATTCCTCTCTCACTCACTTGCTTCTGCTCCGGTCACACTAGCCTCTTTCTGATGCTTAAATGTCAGAATCACACTCCCACCCCAGGATCTTTGCAATCATTACACCCTCTGTCTTTCTCAATTATGTAGTATACTTATTTTAAATTCTTATATTTATGAATGCATTTATTAAATTTATTTTCTGCCTCTCCCTCTTTTTGCCCATATTATCTTCATTAGTCCTAGAAAAGAAAAGAGTAAAAAAAATAAATAAAATTTTATGCACAATAGGGGCACCTGGGTGGCTCAGTCAGTTAAGTGTCTGACTTTGGCTCCAGTCATGATATCGCGATTCATGGGTTCGAGCCCCGTGTCGGGCTCTGTGCTGACAGCTCGGAGCCTGGAGCCTGCTTCGGATTCTGTGTCTCCTTCTCTCTCTGCCCCTCTCCTGCTCATGTTCTCTCTCTCTCTCAAAAACAAAATAAACATTATATAAAAAAATTTTAAAAAAATAAACATTAAATTTTTTTTAAAAAATTCCATGCACAATAGAGACAACTTTGGAATCACTAAATTCTATTCCTGAAACCTTTATTACACTATATGTTAACCTACTTGGATTTAAATAAAATCTTAAAAAAAGTAATACGTTTAACAAGAAATGGATAGAACCTTCATGAAGAAGACTGAAATTTCAATGCTTGTTGTAAAATACAGGAAATGTAAGCAATGCTTTTCAATGGAAAGACTCAAGATTTCAAAAATCAATACATTTAAAGTTAATATATTATTTTAATACAAAAAACACTTAACTTTTAAAAAATTGCTAAAATGATCTTCAATTACATGAAGAAAAAAACTAAATGCCCAAGAATAGCCCAAGAAAACACTGGAAATGTAGTTTAATATATAGTTCACAGTAATTGAGCTATTGAATATCTTTTTACAATGATTCAAATGATTTTGAAAACAATGTCTCTTAGCTTTCAATAGCAGATTTCTTTGTAAGCAGTTATATATACTCACAAATATATGACAGTTGTTAAGTTTGCTAACCTATTTTCTTTAAGAAAAATTTTTTTTAATATTTTTATTTATTTTTGAGACAGAGAGAGACAGAGCATGAGCAGGGGAGGGGCAGAGAGACAGGGAGACACAGAATCTGAAGCAGGGTCCAGGCTCTGAGCTGTCATCACAGAGCCCGACGCGGGGCTCAAACTCATGGAGTGTGAAATCATGACTGGAGCTGAAGTCGGATGCTCAACCGACTGAGCCACCCAGGTGCCCCTTGTTAACCTATTTTCTACTCTGCTCTTGTTCAATTCTCATAATATGTTTCTTCCTATCATAATTATACTGTGATGAGTTTTAAATTTGGGGGACATAAGACTACCAGAAACAGGTTTGTTTATAGGCTCTAAAAATAAATAATGCAAAATAATAGAACATTTGAAAATGGCTACTTCCAGTGAATACATAGAATTTGTTTGCTTTCAATGTTTGTATATATTTTTCCTGTTTTTTTTTTTTCTTAAGTTTATTTATTTATTTTGAGAGACACAGGGGCTCGGTGCTCTCAGCCCAGAGCCTGATACAGGGCTCAAACTCATGAACTGTGAGATCATGACCTGAGATGAAATCAAGAGTTGGATGCTCAACCGACTGAGTCACCCAAGAGTCCCTATATTTTTCTTGTTTAAGTGTATGTTACCTGTGGATTTGGTGCCTTCCATGTTATTATGACAAGAAAGAAACTGTCCGTTCCCCACCCACTGAATTTAGTCAGATATTTTAGTCAGAAGTCAGTCAACTTCTCCAGGCCATTGATTCTTGTTAGGTTCGTAATGGAAATATTTTCAATATTTTTCTGATTGTGAAAATGATCCAGACATATTATAAAGATTGAAACAACACAGAAGAGAGGGAGCTGATGTGTCAGATGGAAACACACTCAAACACACACAAATGCAGGATAGAAGAAAGGGCCCAAGGCATTCTTAATTTCAAGAATATATTTACCACATACAAAACAAACAAGTCCAGTCTGGAGACATGTGAAATTCAGATGTGGTAGCCTGGTCCCGTTGACTCGATCTCAATTAGCCGACATGTGCCAATACACTGTGCCAACCTTTGGACCTTAGGCCATATAGATAGATAGATAGATAGATAGATAGATAGATAGATACAGATAGATACAGATAGATACAGACAGACAGCTATTTCCAGATATATATATATTTCTTTCTGGATTGAGAACATGCACCAGAAACCACCTAGCCTTTTGAAATGTCCACCTCCAATATCTTCAACTCTTTCTTTTTTCTTTCTTCTGCTTAGGCAAAATTTAGGCTTTGCCCCTGATCTGAAAAAAGTACTCTGTTGTCTCCATTTCTCCCTATACACCATGGAGACTTTTCTCTTCTTCTCGACTGAAAAGCATTTCTATCTTATTTTCCATTCATTTCTCAACTGCTTGCAATCTGGCTTGCTTTCTTAATTCTCCATGGAAATGATTCTGGCATAGTTCACGAATGACCTCTGTATTTCCAAATTCAATGGAAACAATTAAGTCTTTATTTACTGACCCTTCATGGCTCTCTGCTCCTTGACATCACACCCTCCTGGTTCTCATACTTTTGCAGTTCTTTGCCTCTTTCACAACTGCCCCCCCCCCCGCCCCCCGCCACATAACCTCTAAATGTCCATGTTCCCTAGGACACATTACTTGACAAATCCTTGTTGGGTAATCTCACCTTTTCAAATGTTTTCAGTGACTACCCTTGTATTGAAATTCCCAAACCTCTTGATTCCACAGAGAGCCCGTCCTCAGCTATAGACTCATATATCCAATTGCTTACTAGACATTCCCATCGGGGCCTGGCAATGGCATCCCAAATTCAACAGATTGAAAATAAAATTGATTTTATCCCAGGCATGTTTTTCTATGTTTCCTGTTTTGATTGGTGGTATTATAATGCACTTAGCTAGAAATCAGGAGTTTTCCTTGAAACTTACCTTCCACTAATTAACATCTAATCAATTGCTATACGTGTGTAGATCTTGCCTCTTAAATAATTGTCCTCTTTTCCTTCTTTAATACCACAAAGGTATGCAAACTGTCTTAATGATTGTCTTAATCATTGTCTTAATGATGTCACCAAAATACAATTCAAACCACATTAGTCCCCTGTTTAAATCCTTCATTGCCTTGGGGCACCTGGGTGACTCAGTCAGTTGAGCTTCTGACTTCTTTCTTTTTCTTTCTTTCTTTCTTTCTTTCTTTCTTTCTTTTTCTTTCTTTCTTTCTTTTATTTATTTTTGAGAAAGAGAGAGACACACACACAGAGCGTGAGTGGGGGAGGGGCAGAGAGAGAGGGAGACACAGAATCTGAATCAGGCTCCAGGCTCTGAGCTGTCAGCACAGAACTCAACGCGGGGCTCGAACCCATGAACCGTGAGATCATGATGACCTGAAACAAAGTCGGACGTTTAACAGACTGAGCCAGACTGAACAGACTGTTCCTCTTTTCATATCATCCCCTTATTTTGGAATCTTCTACTTCCATCCCTCTTCTATTTCTGCCCTTTACCTGGGTAACTCCTATACAAATCTTGGCTCAGGCCTTACTCCCCAAACCTTTCCAACTCCTCTCTGCTATTCTTCCTTCATCCCATTGGGTTAAATCCTTTTTTTTTTTTTTAATTTTTTTTTTAACGTTTATTTATTTTTGAGACAGAGAGAGACAGAGCATGAACAGGGGAGGGTCAGAGAGAGAGGGAGACACAGAATCTGAAACGGGCTCCAGGCTCTGAGCTGTCAGCACAGAGCCCGACGCGGGGCTGGAACTCACGGACCGTGAGATCATGACCTGAGCCGAAGTCGGACGTTTAACCGACTGAGCCACCCAGGCGCCCCTAAATCCTCTTTTTATGGATCCTCCGGCACCTCTCCCTATCATCATCCTCACACCGTATGTTACAATTAGCTTTGTGGGCTCATGGGTAGACTGTGTCCAAGGTGGCACCTGTGTAATCCCAGTTCTTAGCACAGTAGCGGGCACATGGTTGGATTCAATACATATCTTGGATGGACAGATGTATGGTATCTTTTACTAGATTTCTTGAATAGTCACTTAGTGAGTGCCAACTAAATGGAAAGTATCACAGGCATTATCGTCGCCAAGGACATACTGTTTGTTCCATTTTTCTAATTTTCACCTCTTTTTGATTATATTAAGATCCAAGAACATTTGAAAATGTTTTGAAAATGAATTAACAATACACTGAAAACTAACGATCCACTGAGGACATATTTGTTAAACAATGTTTGTGTGTCAGCTGGTGTGGTAATTGCTTCCTCCATTACTTTGGTACACATCCAAAGAAGAGGTTAAAACCATTGTTTTATTTAACCACGTTTACACATTCCTGTTCCTTTACCTTGTAGAAGTTTTCAACAAACTTAGAACGTTCTTGGACATAGGAGCAACTATGATACAATCTACCACAAAATTAGCCATGGCTGGACATGATCTAATAATATCCATTATATGTTTATTTTACATTGTAATATTTATTTGTGTTCTGCCAGACCTGAGCCAAGTCTTAAATAATCTGCTTAAATGATTGGCTTGAGTAAATTGAGTCATGCCTGAGCTTCATACTGGTCAAGAAAAAAAAAAAAAAAGGAGATGTATTAACAACTACATTTCATATGTCTTTAAAAATAATTGTAGAACAAAAAATTAGTTTAGGTAATGATTTAAAGAAAACATTTTATATGAATCATATCATTAAATTCAGAAAAATATGATTTTGGGGGACATGCTTTTGATATTCCTGATGACTCTGAATACCCTGGACTGGAAAATAAACTCTTCACTTTCTCATACCAGCGGGTGGGTGCTAACATCATCATGCTTTTCAGATCAAGAAAACCGGTGTAATCCCTCTGCTGCTCTCTTAGATCTACGATGTCTTAATAATAACTGGATGATAATGCTGGATGCCATAGCTGAGAGATGCAATTTCACTTTTAGTTCTGCATATCCACAAAAATTTTGTGTTACCACTAAAGATCTTAGGATTACTAGGTACACAGATTCCTGTCACGTTCTTTCTCTTTGATTTTCTATCTGTCCCAACATATACTTTTTAAAAGACTTATTTCGGTAGATTTTTCATACCATAAAAGCCACTCTTTCAAAGTGTGCTGTTCGGTGGTTTTTGGTATATTCAGAGAGTTGTGCAACCATCACCACTGAGCAGAGATAATAAGCCCCAAACACACAACATTCTGGCTGTCATCCCAGCCCATCCCTACTCTTATGTTCCTGGACAGCTAACTCTTAAATTCCATCTCCATCTGTTTCCTGACCTTTGATCCTTTTTCTCATTTAACACTTGCTTCTACCCTGGAGACCTGGCATTTGTATTTTGTCTCTGATTTCTGACAGTCATTAAGGACTTTGACTTAGAATTGCTCGCCAGCTCTCTCTCACCAGTTACTTCTGGGACTTCTCTTGCTTTAGCTGTTCTTTACAAATCTATCCATGCATACAACCCACCCCAACCACTCCAGCCAGTTAGGTGTTTCCCAGAAGAGGGTCATTCAAACACTTTGCTTCCAAGTTTTGTTTCTTGGGACTCAGCTCTTGATGAAGTTATAGCAACATGAATGAGCTCAGAATCTCTCATATGGCTTGTGAATCAAGAGCTGAAAGAAAATAGGGATCTTGTTTAGGAGAAATTTAGGGCATGCCTTCAGAAACTGGGAATTGCTTCAAAACCAGGCACATAAAGATATGAGGTACAACCTGGTGAGGCACAGATGAATTGCCTGTGGATCCTAATTCTAGATTACCCCTCAAGGCTTTGCATGGATATGTACTGCTGATTCTTAGCACAGAATGAATCATATCTCAGAGTTCATATTGGAGATGAGAGGGGGTCTTTAGGGAGCCCTTGTAGTTGTCACTTTCACAGGGACATTGCTGATATTGAAAGGACAGGGGCCAGAGATGCTAGACCTCCTGCAATGCATAGGACAATCCTGCACAAAGAATGTTTGTTGGTATCCTGAATGACTTTGAATGCCTAGTGGGGGGCATGAAAACAATACGTGTTTAATTATCGAGTGTATCAAGTATTTCATCAGTCTGATAGGTTGAAGACTACGGACTTAAACCATTAACTGTCTGCAGTTCTTCTACCTTTGGCCTCACAACCTGCACTAACAAGTGACTTCGGTCACAAACCCTGCCCTGCCCTCCCCTCCTGGCAATGCCCTGAACATCGACCTGAGTCCTGATGGGGAGATCCCTCTTTACCTTTCCCTCAGAATAAACTGGTTATGTGGCCCAGGAAGAGCTATGGTCAGACAGTTGTCCCAGCACCTCCTGAGCTAGCAAGTGAGTTGAAGTACAGCTAGAGAGTAGGAGCAGGGACTCTGGACCCAGATCAGCTACTTTTGAACTCCAGCTTTGCAACTTACAAACAGACCTTGAGGAAATCACAAAACTTCCCCTTTCCTCAGTTGCTTTCTCTGTAAAGAATAGGCAATATTGGTACCTGTTCTAGAGGTGTGTTGCAGGATTAAATGTCAGTAAATATAAACTGCCTGTGAGAGCATCTAGAACAAAGTAGTATGTCAACTATTGTTATTCAGGAACCTATATCACTGATGAATTATCCTGGAATAGGAAGGTCAAATGCCACGTCAATTCTCATCATTAGATTTGTGACTTTGGGCATTTCATTTCAGCCATCTGACTTTGTGTTTCTCATTGGTAAAACGAGATGAATAATTCATGCCCCTGTTATCCAACAATGACTTAAGGTCTATCTTGTAAAGGCTGGGGGCACACAGCAGCAAGCATCGCATAATGCACATGGGAACTCAGAGTGTCAGCAGGAGCATGAGTCTCCTGTTTTTGCAATTTTCTAGAGGAGTGTGCTTGGACAGCGGGGCTGGGTACTGGCAGAAGTACTCGCCCTTTGCTGCTGTCTCTTTTTAATGGAGAGAACATAACAGTGATCTTGCTCAGGGAATAGATACCTTGAACCTTGGTGCCAGTTTTTTAATGATGTACCAGAAAATCCAGCTTTCTAGGACCTGGAGACAGTGGAGGAAGTTGCCATACTACCCAGAGAGAGAGGTCCACAGGCAGGAACCAGTACTCCTGTTTTTCTGTACAGCAGTGACAGATAAAACGTAGATAGATTTTTTAAACTGTTAAGCACTATGTACATTAAATTTATCTATGAATATCAACAAGTAATGGTGAAAGATTACCATGAAGAATACAGTATGTGGAATATACAATGTCCATGACATTATGTTCTTTAATCCCAAATACATAACTTTTGTTTAAACAAGAAATATTTCTGATCTTGAAATGATTTTTATGGTTAATCAAACTTGTGCTTGGCAGCTCACAGCTGAGATGAGGAATGAAACTGATGGCCAAGAGGGGAAAAATAAAGAAGAGAAAAAAAAAAGTGTTTCAATTAGTGTAATTCTTGTTCTGAAACTAATAGCAAGATTTCTAAATCATTAATTTTCATAATTCTTCTTTAGTAATACACGTAGTTATTTGTAGAGTCACCAGAATAAAATTCACATGTGTAATTTACGTGATGCTGGAACTTGCAATAGAAGCTTAATTTGCAGGACTACATTTCAGTGAGGAAACTGAAAATAACTTGCTCCAAACCCAGGAGCTGATAAGTGATGGAGCCAGGACTCAGATCTACATTTATTACATTCCGAAGCCTGTAATTGCCTAAACCAGACAGAAATGGGGAATACTTCGCTTGCTTCAATATTTAGAGTGATACTGTCCTCTGGCCAGGACTGGCTTCCAGGACCCCAGAGCAAGTGCAATTGCCCAGGGCACCACATGTGGCTTAAAGCCTACTGTTGCCTCCTTGAAATTCTTAATAATTTTAATCAAGGGACCTAGCACTTTCAGTTTGCCCTGGGCCCAGAATTATGTAGCTGGTCCTGCTTCTGGAAAAGTCCTGCACAGCTTTTTAAAGAGTCTTCGTGTTTGCAATGAGTGTCACAAAATCTAGACTTATCAACTAGCAAAATTGTTCCTGAACATCTTTGGGAGTGACTCATTTCTTTTCATTTTGGTAAAACAGCTTCACCTCTCAGACATCAGTTTTTTCTTTTTCTTTTCTGGAATTCTCCAAAGAAAGGCACCCCACCGGTTTTTTCTATAGTTATCTAGAATGATCTTTTGGCTTGAGCAAACCACAGGACTTGAGACAAATGCAACTTCCTCTAGTTTCCTGAAGGGATATGTTGACCCTTCTCAGCAGTTATCTTCAAAATACAAAAGCTGAGAGATAGGAAGAGAGAGAAACTATAACACTGTTTCTGGACTGTCTTCTACCTAGAAAGAGTGTATTAATCTCTCATTGTGTTCCTACAGCACCTGATATATACCTTGTTAATCGCCTTTATCACCTGGGACAGGTTTAAATGTGTTTCTCCTCTAGTAGACTACTTTAAGTAGTAGAACATATTTTTGTTCATTTTTTAAATCTTTGGAGAACCAATATTTAACAACATTTTAGTGAACTGTTTGGTGAAATTAAATGAATTGCCAAATTTCTCCCCATATTTCATGACTTTGGCAATTACATATTTCAATCCCAATTGTTTGTTTTTCATATGAGTTTACGTGAAAAATTGTCCCCTCCAAAAACTTAATGAATCCCCAAAATTGATGTGTAAGTGCTTCATTACCTAAAAGCAATGTTTCCAATTGTTTCTGCCTCTGCTGCCTCTGGGTTTTATTTTCCCAACACGATTTACCTAAAGCTTTAGCTGAAGAGAAAAATGAGCCACTGATTAAATTAATGTCTTATCATAAGACAAAGTGAATTACTATTAGCATAAATCCTTCTTCAACAGCATTTGACAAAAAGTACTGCTAGTTATCTAGCCAATGCTAGATAAGGACATATTCCAACTAGAGTTGGAATATGGCACTCACATTAAACAAGAGTATCTTTTGAAAGACAGTGTGGTTGAGGTCACCTTTCTTGTAGAAGAGGAAGATTTCTGTGCATCAGAACACGTAATTTTCAAAATTGATAGGATCAGGGTCCAAACTCGCCAATCAAAATCCTGTGAATCTTTAAAAAATGTAAGAGGAAATAGCAATGCTAATCTGACAGTGTTCTTTCAGGAAATAAAGCATGATTAGCATACTGCTCTGCTAGGGCTGCCATAATAAAATGCCACAGACTGGATGGTTTAAGCAACAGAAACTCATTTTCTTATAGCTCTGGAAGCTCAAGTTTCAAGATCAAGGTGTCCTCAGAGTTGGTTTCTTTCCCCCCCACCTTGTTATTATTTTTTAATGTTTATTTGTTTTTGAGAGAGACAGAGCATGAATGGGGATGGGGCAGAGATAGAGAGGAAGGCAGAGAGACTCTGAAACAGGCTCCAGGCTCTGAGTTGTCAGCATAGGGCCTGACATGGGGCTTGAACTTGGGAATGGTGAGATCATGACCTGAGCAGTCGGACACTTAACCGACTGAACCACTCAGGTTCCCCCCTCAAAGTTGGTTTCTGAAGAGAACTTTCTTCCTGGCTTACAGATGGCTGCCTTCTCTCTGTGTCCTCACCTGGGTTTTCTTCTGTGCACATGTGGAGAGAAAGAACTCTCATGTATCTCTTTCTTTTTATAACACACCAGTCCTATTGGATTAGGGCTCCACCCTTATAACCTCATTAACCATAATTACCTCTCTAAAGGCCCTATCTCTGGGGCACCTGGGTGGGTGTTGTTAGGTTAGGTGTCCAACTCTTGATATTGGCTCAGGTCATGACCTCATGGTTCCTAAGAACAAGCCCCATGTTGGGCTCTGTGCTAACAGCACAGAGCCTGCTAGGTATTCTCTCTCCTTCGCTCTCTGCCTCTCCCCCATGTGCACACAAGCTCTCTCTCAAAATAGATAAATAAATGTTAAAAAAATAAAAAAAATAAAGACCCTTTCTCAAATACAGTCACACGGGGGGTTAGGACTTCAACATATGAATTTTGCAGGGGCACAGTTTGGTCCATAACAATCCCTAACTGGTTTGATGACGTCAGAACAGAGGTAGGTTGGGGTCAGCTTGCACAGGCTCACAAGAACCAACTGTGAGCATCTCTTCCTAACTCTGCACTCAGTGACTTAAAATGTGCTTAAGTAGGAGTATTGACACTATCAAAACCATCAACCACTACCATTCAACATCATTTAAGATACATTATCACTGAATGCATAATCATATATAACAATCACCATTGTATAACAACAAAACTAAATAATAATGCCAACAAGCACTGCAGGTATACGTATTAGCGAAACACTAAACATTTGGAAATTGCCAAACAAATAAAATCTTATATGCATTCTCTCTGACTAAATTTACTTTGAATATTGTGTTCCACTTGACTAATGAAATGGATTTTATAAATAAAACAACAGATGCATTGGTTTTTCCCAACATTTAATTGTAAAAATTTTCAAATACACAGAAAAGTTGAAATACATTACATCAAACACTCATATATCCATGATCTGGATTTTACAATGATCATTTTACTATATTATATTTTACTATATTATATTACTATATTATATTCATTATATTATAATGAATACTATATTATACATAATACTATATTATACATAATACTATATTATTATATTATATTACTATATTATATTCATTATACTATATTATATTATTTTACTATAGTTGCTTCATCATCCACCTATTCCTTCACCCATCAATCAAAGCTTAATTTTTTTTTACGTATGTCATAGTGAGTTGAAAACACCAATACACTTCTACTAGATACTGCAGCATGCCTGTGATTAACTATTATTCAATATTTGTATTGGGTTCCTTTTTTTCTTGAAAGGTAAAATTTCTATATGGTAAAATGGATAAATCTTAAGTGTACCACATGTTGAGTTCTTACAAATATATTCACTTGCGTAACCTACACCATTATCAAGATACCGAACATTAGCCTCTGAAGCACTGAAAGCTTCCTCATGCTCCTTCCAAGTAGAGTCCTGCCCCACCCTTTACTGGCAACAACTGTTCTGATTTTTTTCTTACCATAGAAATTTGTTGCCTATCAAATTATTGATTCTATACATGGAATCATACAGTATGGACTCTAGATATGGAGCTTTTTTTCTTTCATTCAGCAGAGTATTTTTGAGATTAGTCCATGCTGTTGTATGTACCAATAGTTCATTCTTTTTATTACTATGAAGTGTTTCGTTGTTTGAATACAGTACAATTCTTTATCCATTATCTTCTCACGGAAACTCAAGCTCTTTCCAGGCTTTAGCTGTTATGAATAAAACTCTCTAAACATTTTGTACAAGTGTTTTTGCAGACATATGTTTTCATTTCTCTTAGGAATTGAATTACTGTGTCAAAAAATAAACATATGTTTAGTTTCATAAAAAAATTGCCAGAGCTTTTTCCAGTGTGGTTGTACCATATTATATTCCCATCAATAACGTATGAGAGGCATAACTACTCTACGTTCTCTCCAACAGTTAGGTCATTAGTTAACCCATTCTTTTTTGTTTTAACCATTCTGATGAGATGTCTGGGTATCTTTTCATGATTTTAATTGACATTTTCTTGCCATAAGCAATACTGAACATTTTTATGTGCTTATTGGACACTTGTACTTCTTGGCCAAATGTCTGTTGAAATATTTTGCTTACTTTGATCCATTTTTTGTCATTTAATTATTAAGTTTTAAGAGCTTTTTAAAATATATCCTGACTACCAGTCTTCTATCAGATACATGTTTGTTAATATTTTTTTCTGAGTAACCTATACATTTTTAAAAATGTCTTTTAAACATTTTTTTAACATTTTATTTATTTTTGAGACAGAGAGAGACAGAGCATGAACGGGGGAGGGACAGAGAGAGAGGGAGACACAGAATCGCAAGCAGGCTCCAGGCTCTGAGCCATCAGCCCAGAGCCCGACGCGGGGCTCAAACTCACGGACCACGAGATCGTGACCTGAGCTGAAGTCGGATGCTTAACCGACTGAGCCACGCAGGCGCCCCTAAAAATGTCTTTTAATGACAGAAGTTTTTGTTTTCCATGAAGTCTAATTTACTTTCTTGCTTTTACAGTTATTGCTGCAAAATCTTTACTTAGGTCAAAATTACAAAGATACTAAACTATGCTTAGGTTTTAGGCTTTATAGATTTAGCTAATATATTTTAGCTTGAGTTAATTTTTGTGTTTGGTATTAGATAGTCGTTGAGGTTAATTATTCCCATATGAATATGTAGTTGTTCCAGCCATTTGTTGAAAAGATTTTTCTATCCTCCTTGGATTCGTTTGGCACCTTGTCAAAACTTAATTTACTACCAACACATGACTGTATTTCTTGATTCTCTATTCTGTTGGACTGATCTGTGTATCAGCCCTATGCTAGTTCCATGTTGTCTTGTTTACCATAGCTTTACAGTAAGTCTTGAGGTTAGCAAATATAAGTCCTCCAGATTTGTTCTTTATAAAGATCACTTTAGATATTCTAGGCCATTTGTGCTCCTGCATAAACATTAGAATCAATTTCTACCCAAGCACCTGCTGGGATTGTGTTGGAATTGAACTGAATCTATAGACCAATTTGGAGTGAACTGATATCTTAATGACTTTAGGTCTTCAAAATCAATAAACTTCATTATGTGGACTCTAATTATTTAGGTCTCCTTTATCAACTTTCATCATTGTATTACAGTTTTCAGTGTGAATGTCCTTTATATCTTTTGAGAGATTATTTCCAAATATTTTATGATTTTTGATGCCAACATAATAGAATTATTTCTTTAATTTTCTAACTTTTTTTTTGTTATTAGTATATATAAATGCAATTGACTTTTAGTTGTATACTGTGACCTTGCTAGCTCATTTATTATTTTTGGTATCTTAATTGTATTTTCCTAAGTTTTTTCTATGTTAAAAATTATGTCATATACAGATAGAGACAAGTTTATTTGTTTTTGAGTTTTAGGCCTTTTAAATATTTTATTGCCTTAGAGCAATCAGGACCTCCAGCATAAGGTTCAGTAGAAATGGTGGGAGTGGGCATCCTGGCTTTTTACAGATCATGGTGGAAAAGCACTAAATATTTCAGCATTAAGTAGCTTCTTTGATGCCACTTGTCAGGTTGAGAAAGTTTTACTATTCCTACTTTGCTGAGAGTTATCATGAATAAACTTTGAATTTTGTCAAATGCTTTTTTCAATCTATTGAAATGATCATAGTGACTTTGTCTTTTATTGTTAATATGGTGAATTACATTGGTTGACTTATGAATGTCAAACCAGCCCTGCCTTCTTAGAATGAACTCCTCTGATCAAGATGTATTCTTCTGCACTCTAAATCACTCGACTTGATTTCTTAGTATCTTGTTAAAAATCTTTTGTGACTTAGTTTATGAGAGATATTGGTTTAGAGTGTTCCTTTTTTGGTAATATTTTTGTCAGGTTTCAAATCTAAAGTTATACTGGCTTTATAAAACCAATTGTAAAGTGTTTCTCTTCTCTGTATTTTCTCAAAGAGTTTTGTAATATTGGTATTATTTCTTAAGTATTTGATAGAATTAATCAGCGAACCATCTTAACCTGGAGATTTCCTTGTGGAAAGATTTCAATAAGAAATTTAATTCCAGTATTAGACACAGGCCATGTACATTTTCCACTATATCCTGCATTAGTTTTGTGAAGTTGCATAGTTATATTTTCAAGATATTTATATACTTTATCTTGTTTATTCAATTACTGATAATCATAATTTCTTTTTCTTCATGGTAAGTCTAGGTAGGTTTATTTTGTTGAGGTTTTCCATTTATATTTAAATTTCATTGAGTTCGGATATATTTACTTTCTTCGTTATGTGTACTTTGAGTTTTTACTTCCTTAGGTGGGGTCTTAAATGGTTCCCTCTGAAGAAATTTTTCTTATATAGTTTAAGATACAAATTTTCCTGAAAGTACTATTTTAGGTGTACCACACAAATTTTGATATGTTGTATTATTATAATTCATTATCCTTCCTCTTTTGATTTCTTTTTTCCATAGATTAGAAATATGGTGTTTAAATTTTCAAATATTGCCAGTTTAAAGATATTTTATTAGTAATTTATACTTTAATCCAATAATGGCCAGAGGGTATACTCTATGATTTCAATTCTTTTAGGTTTACTGAGACTTGTTTTATAGCCCTGCATACGATATATCAGAATGAATATATCATTTATAATAGAAAAGAACATGTATTCTGTAGTTCTTGGGAAATATCAATTAGGCTAAGTTAGTTAATAGTGCTATTCAGATCTTGGTTATCTATCTATCTATCTATCTATCTATTGTTCTCATTGTTCTATCAATTACTGAGAGAGAGGTTTTTTAATCTCCAACTATGATTGTGGAAATGTCCATTTCTTCTTTTAATTCTTTCAAATTTTTTTCCTGAATCATAAGGCTGTTTTCAGGTATACTGAAGATTGCTGTATCTTTCTATATTATATCTTTATTCAAGATATAGAATATTTTATTATTATGACATGCCCTTATTTATCTTTGATAATATCTTTTATTTAAATACAACTTTTTGTGATATTGATATCATTCTCCAGCCTTCTTATGCTTACTGTTTGCTTGGTACATTTTTCCATTCATTAATTTCAGTCTTTCTGTACCTTTAAGTTTTTATTTAAATTACAGTTAACATATAGTGCAATGTTAGTTTCAGGTGCACAATATAGTGATTCAACACTTCCATACAACAACCAGTACTGATCACAAGTGCACTCCTTAATACTCATCAACTATTTGACCCATCCCCCCACTAACCTCCCTTCTGGTAACCATCAGTTTGTTCACTGTAATTAAGAGTCTGTTTCTTGGCTTGCCTCTTTCTTTGTTTTTCCCCTTTGCTCATTTGTTTTATTAAATTCCATATAGGAGTGAAATCATATGGTATTTGCCTTTCTTTGACTTATTTCACTTAGCATAATACTCTCTAGCTCCATCCTTGTTGCTGCAAATGGCAAGATTTTGTTCTTTTTATGGCTGAGTAATATTCCATTGTATATTTACACCACATCTTCTTTATCCATTCATCCATTAATAAATATTTAGGCTGGCTTCATAATTTGGCAATTGTAGATAATGCTGCTATAAACACCAGGGTGCATGTATCCCTCTGACTTTTTGTATTCTTTGGGTAAATACCTAGTACTGCAATTGCTGGATCCTAGGGTATTTCTAACTTTTTGAGGTCCATATTGTTTTTCAGCATGGCTGTACCAGTTTGCATTCCCACCAGCAGTGCAGGAAGGTTCCCCTTTCTTCACATCCTTGCCAAAACCTACTGTTTCCTTTGTTGCTGATGTTAGCCATTCTGACAGGTGTGAGGTGATATATCATTGCGGTTTTGACTTGCATGACTTGCATGACCCTGATGATCAGTGATGCTGAGCATCTTTTCATGTGTCTGTTGGCCATCTGGATGTCTTCTTTGGAAAAAATGTCTGTTTATGTCTTCTGCTCATGTTTTAATTGGATTATTCATTTTTTGGGTGTTGTTGTAAGTTCTTTATATATTTTGGATACTCTTTATCAGATATGTCATTTGCAAATCTTTTCTCTGATTCCATAGGTTGCCCTTTAGTTTTATTGATTGTTTCCTTCATTGTGCAGAAGGTTTTATTTTGATGAAGTTCCAACAGTTTATTTTTGTTTTTGTTTCCCTTGCCTCAGGAGACATATCCAGAAGGAAGTTGCTATGGTCGATGTCAAAGAAGTTATTGCCCATGTTCTCTTCTAGGATTTTTATGGTTTCAGGTCTCAAATTTAGGTCTTCAATCCATTTTAAATTTATTTTTGTTTGTGGTGTAAGGAAGTGCTCCAGTTTCTTCCTTTTGCATGTTGGTGTCCAGTTTTCCCAACACCATTTGTTGAAGAGACATTCTTTTTCCCGTTGGATGTTCTTCCTTGCCTTGTTGAAGATCAATGAACCATATAGTTGTGGGTTCATTTGGGGTTTTCTATTCTGTTCCATTGATCTATGTGTCTATTTATGTGACAGTACCATAATATTTTGATTACTACAGCTTTGTAATATAACTTGAAATCTGGAATTGTGATGACTCCAGCTTTGCTTTGCTTTTTCAAGGCTGCTTTGGCTATTCAAGGTCTTTGGTGGTTTTTGTATTTTTATTTTTTTATAAGGAATAAAAAAAATTTTTTTTAACGTTTATTTATTTTTTAGAAAGACAGAGACAGAGAGTGTGTGGGGAGGAGCAGAGAGAGGGAGAGACAACAAAATCCAAAGCAGCTTCCAGGCTCCAAGCTGTCGGCACAGAGACTGACATGGGGATCGAACCCAGGAGCCATGAGATCATGATTTGAGCTGAAGTTGGACGCTTAACCAACAGAACCACCCAGGAGGCCCTTGTATCTTTGTTTTAAAGTGTAACATCTATACGTAGTATATAGTCAGTTCTTTTTTTTTTATCCATACTGAAAATTTCTGGCTTTTAATAAATCTATCGAATGTTTAGTTATATTTTTATCTAATTTTTAGTGTTTTTTTTTCTGGGATAACAGTACATATCCTTAACTTTTCACAGCCTATTAGAGCTAATATTATAGTACTTCATATTAATGTAGAAACACTAAAAATATGTGGGTCCATTTAATCATTTTTGTGACAATTATCATATGTAGAATCTCTTCTATATGTTATAAATTCCTCTGGGGTTATAATTTTTGGTGTAATTATTCATAAGAATTTAAAGGACTTAAGAGAAAAAGGTCTTTCCATGTGCCATTTCAATGATCTTTATTCCTCATGGATATACAAGTTTTCAGCTGGCATAATTTCCCTTCAGCCTGAAAGACTTTCCTTAGCATTTCTTGTAGTCCAGGTATAGTAGTGAAAATTTCCACTTTTCCTTAAAATATCTTAATGCCATCTTTATTTCTAAAGCATATTTTCACTCAACATAGAATACTAGACAACAGTTTATCCTTCGCTACTGAGTTTTGTGAGTTCTTTTTCTGTTCTAGATAGTTGCCCGTTTTGGGATATGTAATTAGCAAATTTTTCTCCCAATCTTAGCTTATCTTCTTACTTTCTTTACAGACACTTTTGCAAACCAGTATGTTTCAGTTTTGATGAGGTCCAATTTATCAATTTTTTCTTTATGTATTGTGATATTGTTGTCAAGTCTAAGAACTCTATGCCTAGTTCCAGATCTTAAAAACTTTCTCCATTTTCCTAAAAATTTTATAGTTTTACATTTTTACATTAAAACATCTGGTGCATTTTGAGGTATTTTTGTGCAAAGTATGAGGTTTATGCTGAGATTTATATTTTTGTCTGTGGATGTCCAACTGCTCCAGCAACATTTATTGAAAAAGCTAGGGGCACCTGGGTGGCTCAGTCGGTTAAGCATCTAACTTTGGCTCAGGTCATGATCTCACAGTCCGTGAGTCTGAGCCCCCACGTCGGGCCCTGTGCTGACAGCTCAGAACCTGGAGCCTGCTTCAGATTCTGTGTCTCCCTCTCTTTCTGCCTCTCCCCTGCTCACACTCTCTGTCTCAAAAATAAAAAAAAAAAAAAAAAAAAAAAAAAAAAGCTATCCTTCCTCAATTGAACTTTTTTTTTTAACCTTTGTAAAAAAATCAGTTGAATAAATTTGTGTGGATCTATTTTTGGATTGCATATTCTGTTCCATTCATCTATGTGACTGCCTCCACCAATACCACACAGTCCTCATTAGTATAGCCACATATTAGGCCTTAACACTGGGTAGAGGGAGTTCTACCTCTTTGTTCTTTTTCGTAATTTTCTTTTTGTAGCTCTTCTAGGACCTCTGCCTTTATATACAAATTTTAGAATAAGCCTGTCTACAAAACAAGTTTTTTGGAAACTTAAGAGGCATTATATTAAAATTATACATCAATATGGGGAGAATGCCTTTACTATGTTGACTCTTCCAATACAATGTAACAGTATACCCATCTCTTTATTTATATCTTTGGTAACTTTCAGCATACAGATCTTGTGCATGTTTATGAAATTTATGAATAAACTGTGAGTTATCATTCTGCCTAAAATCAAGGCCTGGAAAAGACTACCTAAGTCTTATCTTCCTTGGAGTCATTGTAAATGGTATCATATTTCTAATTTTGTGTCCTACATGCTCGTTCTTAGTACATACAAATGCTATTGATTTCTATAGCTTGATCTGTGTCCCGTGACCTTTCTGAACTCATTCATTAGTCCTAGGAGTTTTAATTGGTATGTAGACTTATATTGGGATTTTTCTTGCAGACACACATGCCAGCTTCTTGAAACTGCGGATTTACATATTTTGTCAAAACTTGGGAAGTTTTTAGTCATTGTTTTTTTTTTTTTAATACTCTTTCAATCTCTATCCCTTTGTCCTCTCTGATAACAAATATTTTGGGTTCTTTTTGTCCCATGGGTCCTTGAGGTTCTGTTCATTTTCTTTTCATCAATTTCCTCTTTGTTGTTTGGATTGGGTCAGTTACATAAAGTTCATAGATTCTATCCTCTCTCATTTCCACTCTACTACTGAACCCATGTAGCATGTTTTTTGTTTGTTTTTAAATTTCTGTTACTGTATTCAGCTCTACCATTTCCATTTGGGTCCTTCGGTTTCTGTGCTGAGATTTTCTATTTTTCCATCTCCTTGAAGAGAATTTGTAATTGTTTATGGAATCATTTTTATGATGATCGTTTTGACATCTTTGTGAGATCATTACAATATATGATTCATCTTGGTGTTGGTTATCAATTAATTTTCTATCCTCATTCAAGTTGTGATTTTCCTGTAATGAGTGACTTTTAAAAAACTGTATCCTGGACATTTTGGCTTCTTTATAAGGAGGCCCTGGGTTCTTTTTAATTTTTTTGTTTTAGGAGGCAGTCCCCTATCTTTGGCCTAATTCTATGGGCCATGGTTCCAATAACCCTATTATTTTCAGAACCAATACAGTGCTATTTTGTTATCTGCTGCTTGTCTTAGTTTGTAACCTGCAGTCGTCACTGGTCCCAGCTGTAGCTGTTTCAAGAAGTTGAAGGAGCTTCCCCAGGCTGAGTGCCTCTTGCCTATAGAGAAGAGATGCTCTAGCACATGGGACAGTGAACATTTCCCAGGTTGGGTGTTTGTCTTATTATGATACCTTTTGCCAGTGTTGCCAGCTAAATGACGTTTCCGGGCTCGGGAGAAGAGTCTCATGCCCTGTGGGAGATAAGAGCACTTCATGGTCTAGACATGTGTGGTGGGATCCCCCTGGTTGACGTCCTATAACTACCTGATGTCTCTGGGAGGAAGAGCACAGTCTCAGGCCTGAGAGGGAAGAAGAGCACTTCCTCTGGCTATTTAAAGTCAGGGGCTCTTCCCAATCTGTCCCTTGTGATTCAATCAGTGTCCCCCGGCATTGCGGATGGGACTCCTGATCAGTCAGGAAGAGAAGTTTCCCTACCTGGGCCACACTCTGTTCTAGGCTGCCATCAAGAAATGCCAGAGCTGGAAATCTTCTTATATTGGGTGGGGATTGTAAGATACCGGCTGCTGTATTGTTCCCCCCCGCGCCCATGCTGGGGTCCCAAACAAGTTCCCCATTCTTTACCAACTTTCAGTTATCGTTTGCTGTCTCTTCAGTTTCCTCCAGAGTTTATAATGGTATGTAGTAGGGAAGAGCATGAGGAGACAAATCTATGCCATCCTGTACAGACCAGAAGTTACATTTAACTTTTCTAGCATCATTTCTATGACTGCATAGTACTAAATTATAAAGATATGCAATTAACACATAAAGTGAAGTCTTGATGTATCCTATCTTTGAACAGGGTTGCATTCAAAGAAAACATATTTTCAATTCCAAGAGCACTTCAAAAATAATGTGCTTTTTATCAATGAGGAGCCAGACTTTTATGAAGCATGTGTTATATTTGAGTTACACAGAAAACTTAAAGGTCTTCTAACTTCTGTAGTCCAACATTTCATCATTTCTTTGGAAGATACTCTGAACTGAGGTTAAGGAGAAAGAAAAAGGAAAGAAGATGAGACAAGGAGGTAAAGGAGAAAAAAAAAAAAAGAGGAAGAAGATAGGCAGGAAGTAAGTTGGAGGCCTAAAAAAATAGCAAAGAGCTCAGTGGAAAGCTTATGTGAGGAAGATCCATGAGAGGTAAGGGAAAGAAGGCAGTCAACAGGGAAATGGGAAAAACGGTAACAAAATTCACATGGTGTTCTTACAAGAAGAGGAGATTAGGACATAGAGACACCAGATTCATGCCTGCACAGATGACCATGTGAACACAGTGACAAGGTGGCGGCCATCTGTAAGCCAAGGGGAAAGGCCTCAGAAGAAACCAAACCTGCCAACAGCTTGACCTTGAACCTCTAGCTTCCAGAATTGTGACGAATTACATTTTTATTGTTAAGGCCACCCAGTCTGAGGTATTTTGTTATGGGAGCCCTAGCAAACTATAACAGTTGCATAACTCTGAAAAGATACTGAATGCCACTGAATTGTATACTTTAAATGGGTGAAACTTATTATATAGAAATAAAATCTCAATAAAGCTATTTCTAGAAAAGTACCATAGGCGATTCCCTCTCGCAGAAATGGTTACAAACTATGGGCTAGACCATGTTAACAAACAGTCCTGACATTTCTGTGCATGGCCCTGAACTCAATGCTGCTAGGTTTTGGGTTTGATCAGATGCTCAAGGACCTCACAGTCCACTGTATAAAACTGTTCAAGAACCAGAAAGTGTGACTACTGTTTGGAGTGAATCTAAAATTTGAAGGGCCAAAGCAGATAAAATGTTGCAAGCCCTCGTTAAGAAACATACTACAGAATTATGTGTGAAAGTGAGTATTGCTTTAGATTTATAAAAGAAATCACAAATTTTACAAATTGAAAATTAAAAAAAAAAACCTGACGAATGCCACAATCATCCTCCAATCCAGAAATATTTTTATTCATTACAAAATTCACAAATCAAATTGCAACTGTTTATGAACAAGCAACATAGAAAATGGTAAAGCAGCTCAAATGATTGCAATTTGACCTGGCTGATTTCATAACTTTTCCGTTACTATGTAATTAATTATTGCAAATTTAACAGCTTAAAACAACATACAGTTATTATCTCATAATTTCTGCGAGTCAGGAGTGAGTCAGGAGTCCGGGCACAGCCTAGCTGAGGCCCTTGTTTAGGGTCTTACAAGGCTACAATTAAGGTGTTAGGCTGCGTTATCCTCTGGAGGCTGGACTGGGTGAATGTGTACCCAAGCCTTTTCGGTTTGTTGGCATAATTCACTTCTTGGCTGCTGTGTGACTGAGGTGTCGGATTGCTTGCTGTCAGCTGAAGGCTATCTGCAGTTCTTTGCCACCTGGACCTCTCCCTAGGTTCACATACAGTGTGGTAGCTTACTTCTTCAGGTCAACAATAGAGAAAAATCTTTCTCTAAGACTTCTCAGCTAAGGTAAGAATGACATCCCATACCTTTGTTATATACTGTAACCTAATCAAGAAGGAGATACCCCATCTCATTTTAACATCCTATTGTTTTAGAGCAAGTCTTGGGCCCTGCCTACTTCCAAGCTGTGATAAGTGGTGTCATAAACTGATGTAATTGCAATGTGCTGGAAATTACTCAGTAAAATTATGCAATTACCTAGGTTAATGGCAAGATTATGTATTAGACATCACATCATGGCCCATAAGAACCTTGTATGCTCTTGTCTGCTGTACTTGTTTGTTCTTTGTGTGAGGGCAAGGTATTGAGAGGTATCAGCCTGAAGCATATATATGAGAGAGAGAGACTCAAACTACCTGGAACGTGAACCAGAGCATCCTATTTTGTGCCAGGCTTTGGGTAAAAGAAAAAGAAAGACTGTAGTGATTCAAAACAGGAGTAAAAATGATATGAAAATATAAAAGAGACAGAGAAACCATGAATACACAAGAGGTAAGGATTCCATGGATGAGCTGCCCTCATGCGGAAGGAAGCCCTCTGCCAACTTCACGCATGGGCCTATGAATAACACAACATTCCTGAACATTTTTAAGTCCCCCTGAACAAAGGGAAATGACCAGGGAATCCTGTGAAGACTGTGGGTATAAAAAAGAGAATGTCATACCTGTCCATCATGTTAATAAACATTACCTAATATTGGAACTTCAGTTTTCTTATGTACAAAAATAAAATATTATTATCTGTGAACAATATTTTATCTATGAACTAATACAAAAGTTTCTCCTAAAGGTCAAATTCTATGATTGTGTAAATGCTCTCAAATATTCCTTATTGTACTCTGAAGAAAGTTTGTCACATATTTGAGATGTAGAAAAAGCTGAATTATGGACTTTTAACTTAGAACAAGTCCTCAAGAAAACTAATATTGGGGGAAATAATGCTGGAAAATTAACCTGAAGAATATGCAGTTTGTTTACATAAGTACCCACAGAAAGAATTATAGTTATTATCTGAATTAAATATTGACAACTAGAAATACATCACAAATATTCACCAGTAGGGTAGGACAGCATCTATTTGCTCAGTATGGAAAATGCTAGATTAGATATATACCCAATATCCAGAAGTAATAAAACTTTACTTTCTCATTATTTTTCTAAGACATTTATTTCCCACTTAGAGCACTTATGCATTATCTGAAAGCTGTAAACAATGTTTATGGTGTAGTGTCATTTATCTAAAAAGAGTTGAGAATCACGGATACATTAATAATATAAATAACAGTAATAATAGTAAAACATATTTATTTAATCATTATGAAAACCCTAAAGAGAGGGAATTATTACCCTTACTCACCAATGCTTAGGGAGGCTTCAATAAGGGTTTTGTACCAAAAGGACAGTGCCAGATTATCAAACCCAGGTCATATTTGGATTTCTGAAGCAAAAATAGTATCATTTTACATATTTCTTACATATAATAATATGATTGAATTCAACTATTTATATTTATTCCTAATTCCCAAAGAATGGATGAAATCAAACCACTACTAGAAGAGAGATTTTGCTGTTAATTCTCAAAATGCTGATTCCCATAACGCATTGGGGCATGAACATAAACTTTACACTTCTTTCTTCAGTTGAAAAAGACACATCAGTTCCATACTTCACATGTGGCAGTATGTGAACTGTACAATAAAACAGGACAATGCTGGAAACCAAGAAACAAAAATGCACCTACCCGTTGATAAATTGGTTTCATGGATCTATGTTCCTTGAAGCCAGAGACCCTGTGGTCTCACATGTTATCAACATTCAGGTGTCTCACTCACCTGTACTGGAACACTATCTGCCTGATCACTTGGCAGAATTCTAGAAGATTTTTTCCACAATTTGACCAAGTGAGAAGTTCTGGGATACTATACACATTAATGAGGAGTATGAAAAGTCAATTCTTTCTCTTAAGGAAGGGCTTGCTTAACTAGTACTCAACCACATTTTCAGTAAGAAAATGTAATAAATTATTATTAGTTCAAATCTGTGTTTCCATTGCATGAAGCTCACATTTTTTCATTCTGCCAATCCTAGTTCCTTCCTACATTCTTAAACATGTGTTAAACATTGCTCATAAAAATGCCACGTATGGTAAAACTAGAGAGTCAGTCCCTGGATATGAGTAGCAATTTTATAACACAGCAAAGAACAAAGGAATCTGGTGTATACTGTCCTGCAATTTCATGTATGCACAATTTAGAAAAACTCAAAATACAAAATATAAGCTCACTACTGTTTGGACTGGCCTTCCTCATCTTTAAATTATTTCCCAGTACTGGGCAACTAATACTTACTACAAATTCAATACTACATAGCTTTTAAAGAACTTCATAATAATACTTTTGCAAAATGATTACATCTCATCAAAGTAATCCCATACATACATACACACACATACACAAATCAGATGCAAGAAAAGATCTGTTTGCTTCTTTTTTAGCAGAGCTTTACCTTGAGGTTGGTGGCATAAAGAACATACAAGAAGTCTTTTTGCCTTAAATAAGCAGTAATCCTACAGAAATTTCTTAGACAATAAAAGGATTAGTTAACTAGTTATTTTGAAAAACATGAATTCTTATCAAGAAAAATGCTGTTGTTATGAAATGCAAGAAAATATTCCAAATAATGTCAACTTAATTATCAATGTTACATAAACTTAAAATAAAAAACAAAAGAAATGTTACATAAACTTCCTAAGTACTTGTACTTACATGATTTTTGCTTGGTAAGACTTACCTTTTTAATTATATAGAAAATGGCACATTAACAATTTCATCCATCTTTTACATAATTACTATATTTACATTCACATATGCATATATACACACACAGAAAGAAAATAAATTTACTACTTAAATTTTCAAAATTCTTTTTCCAACAATCATTAGATTTTGTTCACTAAGACAACAGTTCTCAAGTGTGGTCCCCAGATCAGCATTACATTGAAAATATTTAGATGTGCACAACCTCAGACTCTCTAAACCTACTGAATGAGAAACTGTGGAGGTGGGCCCAGCACTCTGTAATTTATCAAGGCCTCCAGGTGATTCTGAGGTGCTGTTGAGGTGGAGAACCACTGCTCTAAGAGATCTTTAGCCTAAGGGTTAGTTGTAATGAAAGTATTTCTTCTGTTGATCCAAAATTGAATAGAAAAAAATATTTTTAAGCATTTTTTTTAGAATGGGATAGCAATTAAATAAGCTAAAAAACTGAACTATGCAGGTGTGATAGAAATCTCAGATATCAGGCTAATAATATAGAGTATCCTTTCAAAAGTAAAAGAAACATAATAAGAGCTAATGCCTTCGCATTGTTTGCTGTCTGGG
Source organism: Panthera uncia (assembly GCF_023721935.1). Classification (NCBI taxonomy): domain Eukaryota; kingdom Metazoa; phylum Chordata; class Mammalia; order Carnivora; family Felidae; genus Panthera; species Panthera uncia. Next base: position 114,982,564 of record NC_064810.1, on the reverse strand, counting down.
TGCCAGACATGGTCCTAAGCACTTTATTTATAAGATATTTAATCCTCAAAACAACTCATATAGCTTCGTACTGTTATCCTGCTCATTTTACAGATGGGGAAACTAAGGCATGGAGAGGTTCGCTGTGACTGTCCAAAGCATGCACTTTGTAAGAGGAAAAGTGAGGCACAGAGTAACAAGTGGCAGAGCTGGGATGCTAATTCTATTTTTTTAATGTTTATTTATTTTTGAGAGAGAGAGAGTGCAGGCACAGGGAAGGGGCAGAGAGAGAAGGGGACAGAGGATCTGAAGCAGGCTCTGTGCTGACAGGAGACAGTCCAATATGGGGCTCAAACTCACGAACCGTGAGATCACGACCTGAGTTGAAGGCAGACCCTTAACCGACTGGACCACCCAGGCACCTTTGGGATGCTAATTCTAATTGGATATTTCCATAGTCCCTAATCTTAATTATGAGGAAATTTATTATAAGCTTATAAAAAATTATTTTAAGTACTTAATGTTTATTAATAGACCATTTGTTTCTTTGTTTCTGAAGAGTAGTGCATAGGTATAAAAATACTATTTGTAGATGAGTGAAAATGGAGAACTTTGGGCCTAATCAGAACAATCCAACTGTTAGGATCTGGCCAGCAAAGTAGTTTGCTTATTTATTTGTATTTGAGGCATTAGATTGGGCTGCACTCCCTCCCTCCGTCTCTGATGTCCTATATTTGCAGCACAAAAAATTCTGGTTCAAGTAAACAAAAGCCAAATCTGAATCATAAGGATGGTCACAGCCCCTCAATCAACTGCCAGACTTAAGCCAGTTTATATACCCAAAACCCCATGAGTGAAGGGGGGACCAGGTCCTGTTGAGGAAGGACCCTGAGGTATTACTAAAAATATTTACTATTAGGGGTGCTGGGTGCCTCGGTTCGTTAAGCGGCTGACTCTTGGTATCAGCTCAGGTCATGATGTCAAGGTCATAAGATCAGGCCTCTGCACTGGGCTCCACACTGAGCTTGGAGCCTGCCTCAGATTCTCTCTCTCCCTCTCTCTCTGCCCCTCTCCTGCTCATATGTGCACTCTCTCTCTCTCTCTCTCTCTCAAAAAAAGAAAGAGGTTTTTTTTGTCTTACTGTTAATATTTCTTTCAGACTTCCCCAAAGGGACCTATGGCCTTTTACCAGCATAACTAACTGTGTGCATTGAGGAAAAGGAAATAATCTGACCATTTGGGGACTACTTGTCACTGCCTCTGAACTAATTCCACAAGACCCAAAACGTCACTGTGGCCATCAGTCAGAGCAGAGGCTTAAAAGGTCAGGTGGCTGATGGAGTTTTTAACTCTGTCTCTCAATGGGAGCCCATCCTGTGGTTATTCCCCAGCTCCAGAACGCACAGTTGGAAGATATATTCAGCAGCTGGCACAATTTCCAAATTGGTTCCCTGACATGTGGAACGAAGGCTACTATGGTGGAAAAAGCCAAGTTGAAGCTACTATGGCCTCCTCTACTCAGCAACACAGTAAGCCAAAAGCATTATTCCATTCCTGGAGGTATCACAGAGATTAGTGCCACCATCAAGGACTTGAAAAAGAGTAAGAGTGGTGATTCCCACCACATCTCCATTCGACTCACCTATGTGGCCTGTGTAGAAGACAGATGGATCTTGGAGAAGGTCAGCGGATTATCATAACTTTAGCCAGATGATGACTCCAATTGCAGCTGCTGTACCAGATATGGTTTCATTGCTTGAGCAAGTCAACCCATCTTTGGGTACCTGGGATGCAGCTACTGATATGGCAAATGTCTTTTTCTCTATCCCTGTCCATAAGGTCCACCAGAAAAGCAGTTTGCTTTCAGTTGGCAAGGCCAGCAATACACCTTCACTGTACTACCTCAGGGGTATATCAACTTTCTAGCCCTGTGTCATAATTGAATTTATAGGGATCTTTATCACTCTTTCCTTCCATAAGACATCACACCAGTCCATTACATTGAGGACATCATGCTGATTGGACCTAGTAAGCAAGAAGTAGCAACTATTCTAGACTTACTACTAAGACATTTGTTATCAGAGGATAGGAAATAAATCCAACAAAAATTGGGTCTTTTACCTCAGTGAAATTTCTAGTGGGTCAGTGCTATAGGGCATATTGAGATATCCTTTCAAAGGTGAAGGATAACCTGTCGCCTCTGGCCCCTCCTACAACAACAAAATACGTGCACAATGCCTAATGGGACTCGGGATTTTAGAGGCAACATATTCCTTATTTGGAAGTGTTACTCCAGTCCATTTACTGAGTGACCTGAAAGGCTGCTAGTTTTGAGGAGGACCCGGAACAAGAGAAGGCTCTGCAACAGGTCCAGGCTGCTATAAAAGTTACTCTGCCACTTGGGTCATATGATCCAGCACATCCAATGGAACTTGAACTGTCAGTGGTAGATAGGAATGCTGTTTGGAATCGCTGGCAGAATTCACCTATAGGTGAATTTCTCTGCAGGCCCTTAGAATCCTGCCATCCCTTGCAGAGAAATACTCTCCTTTTGAAAAATAGCTCTTGGCTTGCTATGAGATTTATTAGAGGCACCCAGTCACCATGAGACGTAAACTACCCATCATGAATTGGACGTCACCTGACTTACCAAGCCATAAAGTTGGATGTGCCCTGCAGCACACTATCATCAAATGGAAGTAGTACATGCAGTGGGCCCGTGCTCATGGAATTCACCACCATTGCCATGTTCCTCACCATCCTGAAGCAGCTGGCTTGATCAAAATGATGGAGTGGCCTTTTGAATACTTGGTTACAGCACTAACTAAGTGGCAATGCCCTGCAACTCTAGGGTAAGCTTCTCCAGGAGGCTGTATATACTTAGAATCAGCATCTAATATATGGTTCTGTTTTTCCTATCATCAGGATTCTTGAGTCCAGCAATCAAGGGGTGGAAATGGGAATGGCACCACTCACTATTACCCGCAGTGACCCATTAGCAAAATTTCTACTTCGGTTTTGCAACCTTATGCTCTGCTGGCCTAGAAGCCTTAGTACCAGAATGAGGAATGGTTATACCAGGAAACAAAGTAATGATTCAATTGAACTAAAAGTTAAGACTGCCACTCTGGCATTTGGACTCTCTATGCCTTTAAATCAAGGCAAAGGAAGGAATTAGTGTGTCAGTTGAAGTGAATAATCCTGGCTACCTAGGGGAAATTGGACTGATATTCAACAATGGAGGGAAGGAAGAGTATCTCTGTAATACAGAAGATACGTTAGGGCATCTCTTCGTATTACTGTGGCTGTATATTAAAGTCAATGGAAAACTAAAATGACCCAATCCAGACATGACTACTAACGTCCCACATCTTTTAGGAATGAATGTTTGTGTAATTCCACTAGGTAAAGAACCACGACCAACTGAGGTGCTTGCCGAAGGCAAAAGTAATACAGAATAGGTAGTAGAAGAAGGTAATTACAGATGTCAGCTATGACCACAGAAGAGACAAGAACTGTAATTGTTATGAGAGTTCCCTCTTACTTTGTTATATGTTATGTGTATGTGAATAGGAAATATATTTGTTCCCTTATACCGTAACAGGCATTGACTTATTACCATGATATTTAAATATTATTAATTTTATATCATGGTATTTAAGTTACAGGATATCAGGGCAAAAGTAAACATCACTTAAGGACTTTACCTTTTCTTTTGGAATGGGTTAGTGCATTTTCTTTTTTTATTTTTATTTTTTAAGTCTATTTATTTTTGAGACAGAGAGAGACAGAGCATGAACGGGGGAGGGTCAGAGAGAGAGGGAGACACAGAATCGGAAGCAGGCTCCAGGCTCTGAGCCATCAGCCCAGAGCCCGACGCGGGGCTCGAACTCACGGAGCACGAGATCGTGACCTGAGCCGAAGTCGGACGCTTAACCGACTAAGCCACCCAGGTGCCCCGGGTTAGTGCATTTTCAATGGTAGGTAGTATAGTTGTATCATGTTAGGTGACATGACCTTGTTATTGTCTATATTTGGAAATTAAGTATGGTTTAAGGAGATGTGTATGGGTGTTAAGTTGACAAGGAGTGGCCTTGTGATGGCTAATTTTATGTGTCAACTTGACAGGGCCACGGGATGCCCAGATATTTGGATACACATTCTGGGTGTGTCTGTGAGGGTGTTTCTGGATGAGATTAATATTCGAATTGATAGACTGAGTAAAGCAGAGTATTGCCCTTCTCAATGTGGTTGGTCTTCATCCAATCTGCGGGATGTCTGAATAGAAAAAAAAAAAAAAAAGGGAGGTTAGGGGGAAATTTTCTCTGTCCGCTTCTCTGAGCTGGGACACCAGTCCTCTGCTGCAGTCAGACTTGGACCTGAACTGGACTGTACCATCAGCTCCTCTGGGTCTCTAGTTTGCCAACTGCAGATTGTGGGACTTCTCTGTCTTCATAAGCATGTGAGCCAATTCCATGTATTTATTTTGTCTCTCTGGAGAACCCTAATAAAGATAATTTCTGAGATTTATCCATCATCCAGGTTGTACTGTATATCAGTACTTTCTCCTTTTTGTCACTGCATGGCATTTCATTCTGGGAATACACTTTTTTAAAAAATCTATTCTCCTAGGGAGAGGTCATGACCTCATAGCTTGTGAGTTCGAGCTCCAAGTCGGGCTCTGTGCTGACAGCTCGGAGCCTGGAGCCTGCTTCGGATTCTGTGTCTCCCTCTCTCTCTGCCCCACCCCTGCTTGCTCTCTGTCTCTCAAAACTGAATAAACATTAAAAAAAAAATGTTTTTTTTAAATCTATTCTCCTATTGATGCACATTTTGGGATCTCTGCATTTGGGGCTCTGAATACAGTTGCTAGAAACACTGAATATAACCTTTGGTAAACATTTGTACTTATTTTTCTTAAGCATCTATCTAAAAGTTAAGTAGCTGAATCACAGAGTACTTATATATCTGGTTTTATTAGATACTTACAAATGACTTTCCAAAGTGGTTGAAACAATTTGTGAGAGTTCCAGTTGCTCCACACTTTCACTAACACTTGGTTTTTTCAGTCTTTTTAATTTTAACCATTCAGGGTGGGCAAATTGTGAAGTAAGTAAAAAGATATTTTTGATACCCCTGCCTATGTTCAAGTAAGCAACTCCACTGTATGTCTTCCATTTCCCTTATGCCTAGGGCCTTCCACTGCCTTTATGAAGCTGGTAGATTTACCCTAATTTCTACTTAAGATGTTAGTTGATAAAAATGACAAATTAGAAGCCAGCAAGCATCATTAATGTAAAGATGCTGTTTCTTTTTTTAATTTTTTTAATGTTTATTTATTTTTGAAAGAGAGAGACAGAGTGTGAGCACGGAAAGGCAGAGGGAGAGGGAGACACAGAATCTGAAGCAGGCTCCAGGCTCCGAGCTGTAAACACAGAGCCTGACATGGAGCTCGAACTCACCAACTGTGAGATCATGACCTGAGCCGAGGTCAGTCTCTCAATTGACCAAGCCACCCAGGCGCCCCTGAAGATGCTGTCTTAAAAATGTAACTAGTTGCCCACATTCATATATCAATTTCACATAACATTCTGTATTGCAGGTTGTTTTGAAGAAAAATAAAACAAAAATTAAAAACCAGGACATTTGCCAAGTCGTCATTAGTGCTATTTACAAACTTTTTTTTCCTTCCAAAAATATTCTAAGATCGCACCTTTCTGCTCATTTGAAGTTGGTTGTTTCTACATGGCTTGCACTGACCAATGAACTGTGACTCCAAGTGAGATGTTCCACTTTCGGGCAGAAAACTTAAGAACCAGTGTGCAAGTTGCCATGTGCACTCCCCCATGTCTTCTTAGCACTTCCATAAGATTAGGTCAAGATAGAGTCTGTACTAGCACGAGTCCTTGAGAGACTGTGATGAGCAGAGGTGTTCTGATAACTTGCACCTGGACATACAGGGTAAGAAAGGAACAAATAGGGACGCCTGGGTGGCTCAGTCAGTTAAGTGCTGACTTTGGCTCAGGTCATGATCTCCCGGTCCGTGAGTTCAAGCCCCACGTCGGGCTCTGTGCTGACAGCTCAGAGCCCGGAGCCTGTTTCGGATTCTGTGTCTCCCTCTCTCTCTGCCCCTCCCCCACTCACGCGCACATGCGTTCTCTCTCTCTCTCTCTCTCTCTCTCTCTCTCTCTCTCAAGTAAATATTGAAACAAAAAGTTTAAAAAAAGGAACTTTTTTTTTCTTTTAAGTCACTAAGACTTCGGTGTTGTTTGTCATCACAGCATAACCTAGCCTCCCCAGAAAGGCAGTCTGTCCATGTAAACCTCACTCTGGATGAGTCAATTTGCTTATGCTAAATATCTGGGTCCCTCTTTAAATACCATCTGTAGTCTCCAGTTTGCAGCAGTTCCTGGTAATTCTTCCTCGCTCATTTATATCCCTTATGAGGCCTCTAGGAATTTTGTTTTTAGTAGACTATTTTTCAGAGCAGTTTAGGGTCACAGTAACATTCATGAGAATAGATATATATCAAAATGAGTATATTTTAATAAAAGTATTTTTTAATAAAGAAGCTATAAGCTAGTTCTGTCCCTTTTAAGGCTTGTTTTAGTTTTATGGTGAGGAGGGCAAAAGGCAGCTAGCAGCAATAAATTTATAAAACTATGTAAGTATTTTGTCATTTTAATTATTCTCTATGGCATCCCTCATCTCCCTATCCTTGCACAAATAAGAGTCTCTAACATTGTTTATTTTCTAAATCTGTTTTATTTTTAACAAAATAGAAACAGCATTCAATGAGTGTTAGCTACGACAACCTAGCAAAAACACTCTTGAAACTTTCAGGAAAAACATGGTTTCAGCATTTTTTCCAAGATAAATTTTTCTGTGCCTCGGATTGTAAAACAGTTACCATAACATTAATTGAATGAGGTTTTACCTAATCAAACATTAACAGAAACAAACATCTCCAGAGGATCGGAATTCCATACGAATTCCACAGGGCAGAAACATCACATATGTCATCTCAAATAGAAAACGAGGAAGTGTCTTTTTAGCTATTGCCAGCCATTAATAATTCACATGAAGAAAATTGTTTTAACTGTTACACTGGTGTTTGAACATTCTGTCTTATGTTCTTGACACTAAAATCTGTGCACCTTTTTAACAATTTTATCACTTCCAGTTCTGGCAAGGTTGCAAAGTAGATAATGTGCAAACCTAAAAGTGCTAATGAAAATATAATTAAAACCTACTGACATGCAAAGTCAAGCTCCTAGAAAAGTTCTAGTAATCTGTGGGATTACTGGTAAAGGGAAAAATCTGAAAATCCTGCGTATTACACACAGGCTGACACGTCTTTGGCTTCTGAGAGGTGCCAATCCTCCTTTAGCCAGGGGATTTGATTTCTCCAATCATGGCAGGGCAGTGGTGGGGCCTTGGGCCTGAGCAGTGGGTGTTGTGTACTCTATCATTGATCTCCAGTAAGGTGGGAACCCTCAAAGGGAGACAACCCGGTATAAAGGGTAGACTAGACAACAAGGATTAAAAGAAAGCTCGACTGTTTTGGCCTGCAGGGCCAAATCTAAGAACCGCAGGAAATTTAATGGTCAACCATTACCCTGTCTAAATACAGAACACGTGTTTAGAACTTGCTATTTATTTTTTATTTCTTTTTCAAGCTTACATAGAGATTTCAATACGTAAGAGATTTTGGCAGGGAAAATTTGATCACTGAGAACTCATACATCAAGATGTGCACTCATCATTTAGGGGTTTATATTCAAAACACACACATGACTTGGGAATCTCCAAATTGGAAGAATAATATAACACATGGTCTTCCATTGGTTACATCATGGGACACCAGCAGAAGCAAGAGCAAGCCTGTCAGAGAGAGCACACCCGCAGACAAGCTGTCCTCAGAGCCTCATGGGCTCAGCCTCAGGGTTCTAAACTTGAGAGTGCGTGAAGTAACCTGCCACCATTTTACTCCATTTCTGATCTCCTGTGTTTACACAGAAAGAAACTAAATATCCCACAGATGAAAGACGACACAAGGCATAGTGGTTTAAGGTGTAGCCTCGGGAGACACTTTCACATAATGGTTTTGTGAGTGACTTTGCACGAGATATCTAACCTCAGTTTTCTCATCTCTAAAAGGGGAATTATATTTTTTAAATATTCATTTATTTATTTTGAGAGAGAGAGAGAGAGAGAGAGAGAGAGAGAGAGAGAATACACCAAGCACTGTGAGCACAGAGCCAAAATTAAGAGTCGGACGCTTAACCAACTGAACCACCCAGCCACCCCTAAAAGGGGTATTATCAAAGTATCTATCTAATGGGTTTGTTATACAAGTTAAATGAGTTAACATGTGGAAAGTAGTTAGGACCAGAACCGTGCCTAGAAGGTAGGGATCACTGGAAAGGACAGCTGCTCTTATCATCGTCAGCATCACCTCAGTCATCACTGCTGCTATAGGTCACTGGTTACATTATTCCAACTAGTCCATGATTAGGATGCTTCTTCTCTAAATTTGCCCAGATGCATATCCTTCTGGCCTGGAATTAAATCTTGAGGTAAACCTAGCAACTATACATATCAAAATTATATGCCTTTGCGCGACTGGCTCCTTTGTTGAGAAGCAACAGAACTAAGAACTGCAAGAAAATGTAAGGGACTACCATGAAGCTAGCTAATTACAGAACATGTGTTTAGAACCTGCTATTTATCTGTTGTTTCTTTTTTAAGCTATACTTTTATATAGATTTCCAGTGCAAATCATTTGCGTTGTAAGTGTATTCTATTAACGTACATGCATCTTGGTTCCTTAGAATCACGTTACGCAGAAAAATCCTCTAAGATATACACATGGTTGAGTACATTGGAGGTAGTGTTTACCTCAAGAGTGGATGCATCGAGGTCATCCCAGACCCAGCACCGTCTCCTGCCCCCACCACACACACCAGTGGCCACTGACCACCAGACTACTCGGGAAACTGGGAGAACATGGATAGGACAGCAGGCTGCCTCACCAGGCTTCTGTTGGGGACTTTGAGACTCATTAGCTCGACAGCTCTTGTGTCAGCTAATTCCACCTGCTCTGCTTCCCTCTTCCAGGAGCTCTCATGTCTCTTTCTTTCTGACTCCCTGCATTGCAATTACATCAGAGGGAAGAAATTCCTCAGCACCCAATCCCCTTCCTATTAACTCTTGATAAATTTCAGCTTTGTCTCTGAAAAATGAGATTAGTAGATACCTGTCTCATGATGTGGTACATATGTGCAACATGATGAATTTGCAATTATTTTGTATCAATGGTTTTTGAGTTTCACACTCTAATTCTGTATTTGCTTATTTTACATTTGGGACAGAGTACTATGCTGTATACCTTCGAGTCTCCTTAAATACCTAGCATAGTATTTTAAATCTTTCATACTGCTGTATTTCTACGTGATTTTGTAAACCTCATTTCACTTACACGGAAAAGTGTACTGAAACAAATCATTCTGAGGTTGGTTAGTCCATGTAGAAAACACTCTGAAAACATTTTAATATTAGGTTACCTCAAAAGCAGAATCTGAACCCAGCCATGGGTTGAAGGCGGCCCACGCACTCCCATCACTTTTTCTTTCTTCTTGCTTTGGATGCTATAAAGCGTCCTGCACGGGTTCCAGTGCTCCAGAGCAAAGCCAGCAGTGACACCAGGAGGCCACTGCATTTCCAGCTGCAAATGGGCAGAGGGGAGGAAACGACACAGACATGTACACATGTACACAGCACCCAGATGTGCTCTAAGCCCTTCAAGGACTAGGGAAATTACTGCTGGGCAAGATAGTCCTCCGTGGGCCTCTCGTACTCCTCCCCTTCTCACTGTGCGTGCCAACAACGCAAGGCCTTGACCACTCTTTCCCTTGGCCATTTGTCAGGGTTGACTTTGCAGGGAGCAACCTTAAGGGATGAGGTCACACCTTCCTTCAGGACACAGAGGAGGACTAAAGTTCCTTCTCTAATTCTATGGCGGGTGTGGTTATGAAGAGGATTTTTGTGGTGAAGGAACTGTCAGGTATCTGTATCTTGGCGGTAGAAAAAGGAATCTACCCAGGTGATCAAACCTCCCAGGACTAAAAACACGCGCGCGCACGCACACACACACACACACACACACACACACGAATACAAGTACAACTGGAGAAATGAGAAAAAACAAATCTATCATTGGATAAATGTTCCATAAATTGAGTATTTTCTAATTTTGATGAGCTTTGCCACATCATGGCTTACTGTAATCTTGGAAGGCTGCATTATAGGATTTGAGGAAAAAAGTCATAAATATGAAGAATTCCTTGTATCTTCAAAAGGATTGAGGATTAAAGGTGAAGATTCATCTCAAATTTAAGGCTGTTATTACAGGGCGCCTGGGTGGCTCAGTCGGTTAAGCGGCCGACTTCGGCTCAGGTCATGATCTCGCAGTCCGTGAGTTCAAGCCCTGCGTCGGGCTCTGTGCTGACAGCTCAGAGCCTGGAGCCTGTTTCAGATTCTGTGTCTCCCTCTCTCTGACCCTCCCCTGTTCATACTCTCTCTCTCTCTCAAAAATAAACGTTAAAAAAAAAAATTAAGGCTGTTATTACAAACACAGTAGAGAGAGAAGATACCTGGGAACAACAACTAACATTCTCTGAGCGCTGTACTACCTGCCAGGTACTGTAACGACAGTTAACATTCATTTACTATTTAATCCTCAAAGAAATCCTACGTGATGGTACCATTATTATCTCCATGTTATAGGACATCAAAACACAGAAAGGCTTGTAAATAAACTAACATTCAGGAAGTGCTGGTACTGAACATAATCTGTCTTTATATATCCCAGTAATCCCATGGGATATTATGCATAGTTATGTACGGAAGTACTGAGGCCCAAAGAAGTTAAATAAATTATACCAATGTAAATAGAAGGCATATCTAGAATTCAAAATTCTGGTTGACCTCTGTCTAAAGCTGCTTCTTTTCCCTGCAGCAAACAACCTTCCTAGAGCCTCACAGGTTGTAGACGAGGAACCCAGCTGTAACTCAGAACATCGGCTTTCCAGTTCCAGTACTTGGTGGAGTGTATCAGGTGCTTAATTTTCTGAGCCACCCTTTCTTTATCTGTGGCAAGGTGTGGATTGGGATGGACAGTGTACAGTTATCTAAAGTCTCTTCCAATTCTAGGGGCGACTGGGTGGTTCAGTCGGTTAAGCGTCAGTCTTCAGCTCAGGTCATGTTCTCGTGGTTCGTGAGTTTGAGCCTCTCATCGGGCTCTGTGCTGACAGCTCAGAGCCTGGAGCCTGCTTTGGATTCTTTGTCTCCCTTTCTCTCAGCCCACCCCTGCTCACACTCAGTCTCTCTCTCTCTCTCAAAAATAAACCTTAAAAAAAAAAGTTTTTAAGTCTCTTCCAATTCTGAAAGTATACAATTATGTCTAGGGACACCTTATCTGGGGTTATGTTGGTACATTTAGACAAATGTGTGTGACTTCTGTTCTGGGTAACAGACACATTTCTAATTCAGTAGACACAACCAACAGAATTGGTCACCAAGTAAACAACCCTTATCTGAGTCTGACCCTCCAACTAGCACCAGAAGACAAAAGCCACAAGAAAAAACCCTCTGTGATTTTTTTCAGGTGACACAATTTGGCATCTCCCCCCCCCACCCCTTCCTGCTCTCTTCTTTCATTCTGACCAGCAGAGCCAGTGAAAACACCCTCGTGTGTCATTCTGGAAGGAGCAAAACGATGCTGTGAAGAGTTAGATCAGAAAGAAACAAGGAATTAGACTTGTGTTCTCTGACCTCTTGCCTAGTGAAGGGACAACAGAAATAACAGCAGGTACATCGGAAAGGCCTCTGCATGGTCATGATTTCTTGCCCCATATAGTCAATGACCTGCAGGATAAGGGCCTTAGTGTCTGATACACAGTTTTGG